>NW_024114806.1:0-8090 GCF_003073215.2 Triticum urartu | reverse complement strand
GAGGTGGGGGGGGGTGTGGGGGGGGGGGGGGGGGGGGGGGGGGGGGGAGATTTTTCCTGGGAAGTGGTCGCGGCCGCTCAAATTTAAGGTGCAGTCGGTGCGCCGCTTATAATATTTGAGGAGTTAAACTGGGTAAAGTTTGGCTAGGTCTGGTTTTTAACTCCCTAAATGGGGAAATTTTGAGGTGTTATACCCTTTTAAGGGATCGGCTAGAGTTTCCCTAAGATCCTCAAAATATTAAGCTATAACGATGAGAAATTTATTTGAAGCATTAGATTCAAGTTGAACGGCTAGGATCTATCAGCCTCTCCATTAGGTTTGGCCTGATGCTATAGGTACATGAGTCTAGAAAGTAAGTGATCGTGCTTGGTATGTTGATTACTCTATCTATTTTTGACAAGGATGCTACTTGTTACTTCAAGCAACGCAGGTGGAGCAAGAAAAGCACCTTGGATGACAGCAAGTACAAACTCCGTCCATTCCCCATCATAACTGAAAGGAAATAAGGAAGAAGAAATTACGGCTGCCTTATGTTCATCCTGTGTTCATACACGGTGCCAGCCAGCTGCGTGTTCAGTTCTCTGCCCTTGCCTTTTGATCTAGTCTTCTCACACATTTTAAACAAAGGTTGGGCAGTCCAGTCTAGCCAGGACAGTGCGAGACTGCAGGCCGCCAGCGGTACGCGTACATGCCTGCAGTGATTGGGTTGGTCAAAGGGATTGCTTCTGATTGAGAGTAGGATATACGGTGGTGACAACCGGAGAAAGTTCAGTTATCTTTTCAGTGTGCCTTTCCAACCAGTCTCATTCTTTGCCTTGCTCTGAAATATTCTCCCTATCCCGTTGCCGTTTCAATCTCTGCCCAATATACAAAGAAGCATGCAGCCACGGAGAAGCGACCGCCTCGCGTCTACCTGCGACGCGTGAATCATGATTTGGGACTGTATTCCACTTTAGTGAAAATCCTGCCGTCCGTCGAACAAAAAATTCCAGCAAGCAACTGCTTATGTGCAAGCATATGTCATGACCTACATGATCAGGACTTGGTGTCTTGCTTTTGCATGATTAAGTAATAGTTAGAGTTGCAGTCGCTCAGGCTGGAGTCTAGGACAGTTGTAAGGCACATACTGGATGTGATTGGCGTTCTGCTTTTACAAAATAGACCTAGATGGCTTATTTTCTTGGCTGATCATGACTTTAAGCAGTGTTTTAAGCTACCTAACTAACCAATCACACCTGTTGGAATTTATTAGTCCCTTCAAGCCATCAATATTGATATTGTGCAGTCAATTATACAACAGGACAAGCTACCACTTAGCTTGCAGCATCATAAAGTAAGCTAATCTTATGTTATTTGATCTGCTTGTGTGCTTGAAGAGGCAAAGGGTATGTATCCACTTCAGTACCAAACTGGCTAGTGCCTTGCAACCCATCTAGTCTAGCCCAAAACACATACAATGAAAAAATAACTCATTTAGGGCGCAGAGTGAACGAAAATGCTATCCTTGACATGGTTCCACATGCAACCGAATGAACACTAAAATCTGAATTTGTTTAGGGTCAAAAGTGGGCTTTTTAGAGCACCAATTTGTTCTTTTTTTTTGTCCAGAACACTACGGATGTCATTTCTTCATGAAAATTCATACGTGGGTAGAACAATCGACCCAGGAGCCAAACGTTTGCGTCGACAGTGTGAAATTTTTTACAAGGAAAATAATTAACAAACAATTAAAGGAAAAATAGAGGAGAAGGGAATAAATACTTGCCAAGATACCATGCAGTGTCATGTCAACCTAGAGCTTAGCTAATTAGGATTGAAGTTTGGGAAAGGCAGCCTTTTCCTTCACGCAGGAGGTAAACTCATTCGCCTGTTCCTGCACATAGTTGAAAACATTGGTCAAATGCTTTTAAAGGGGGTGCTTTTTCAGCCTATGCATAAAAAGATACCTTGCAGTTGAGTCAGATTGCTTAAAATTATGCTTAAGATACTGTAGTCTTCTTTGCCTACCTTATCTGAGATGTTTCTATGCAGAACATGCAAACAACAATCTTCTCATGGCCAACTGGAGAATATTGTTCCAAACCATGTCTGTCATATGAATATCTTTGAACATATCACAGAAACAAAGAATTTAACTGTTTTAGGGATGTCACCTGATTTTTCATTTCATAAACAAATAGTAACTGCGCCCCGCCAAAAAAAACACAAATAGTAACTGCGAATAACAGGAAACTTTACGAACTGAAATTTACATGATGTATGAATATCTTCAAATTCTGTTTGAACATTAAAAAAAAAGTTTGCAAAAGGGGACAGGGTTGGGCCGAGGTTGACCTGGGCAAGCAACATGTCACCATCAGCCCTTCAGCCGGAGACTAGGCCATATTTGTCTGGAGAACCTATAATTTGACCATCGTTGACAACACATGATTTGTTTTCCATTGATAATATGTTTTCCGTTGATTTGTCGTCGCCGGTATGGCTTCAACAACACATAATCCCATGCCCAGATTTTCAGTTGGCATGTTTTGGATGCCTTAAAGGTTGGACTAGTGAGAACATCTGGATTGAGATCTTGTGCTGTTAATGAATTAGGAGGCGGTCGTTTCATCAAGTCCAATCAAACTTAGTGATATGTGATGTCACTTTTTCCTTGAACAAAAAGCAATCCTTGAGATCCTTGCAGAGAATAAGCAGGCAAGCAAGCTACCCGTCAGCAGTTAGGTAAAGACCAATCATAGGAAGAGCAAGAAACCTTCAGCATTTCTCTGATAACCAAAGCCTTTAAACGTGAAAACTGACAGTGCGATGCAACAGCTCGAAGATTCTACATCACAACTAGCAATGTGAACATTGAAACTGTTAACCGCCCGTTAGCGAAAGTTACGTACCCTCTTTCTTCAAAGCATGATGAATCACATTTGCACCACACCATGAAAAATACCTTTATATACCAAGTTCCTTGAGCAGAACAAAGATCCCAGGAACCAAAAGGTTCAGAAAGAAAGAGTGACAACCGTTTTTACTCTGTTGAGCGTACTACGTTCCCGATACCGTGCGCCATGTCTTTTTTCGCAACACCAGATCTGATCCAGATCAGCCGTCCACAAGGAGTACAATACGAGGAGTATAACAGTACAGTAGCAATGTGAACATGAGAATTGAAGTGAAAGCTAAATAAAGCTACGGACGTGTGCCATTTTTTTCTGTCCAAAAAAGCGTGATGCACCACATTTGCACCACACCTACACAGGTCCCTTTTGAGGTTGCTTTCCTGCAGTGTCAATGCCTTTGGAGTGGGGGTGCATGCCTCTGACTAATCTGTCTGGTGACCTTGTCCACGAAGCAACTCTGACCCAATCTATAATCTATCTACATGGGTCACACGATACCCTAATGGCTGGTACTAGTAAATTATTGATTGAGAGCTGAAAGGAGCCAAGACCGGACCGCATCAAGGATCCAGGCAAGATCGCTACTATGACAAATCAGGGTCGCCAAGGGTTTTATATGTAGTATAATCTGGGCAGAGCCAGACTAAGCAAAACAGATTGGGCAGACGGTGATGGGTTGTCCTACCTAGGTCAGCTGTTGTGAGGCTCCTCCTCAAGGAAGAGGAGGGGAAGCCTTGTCTTTCTTTAATGGGTCAGGAGGAGAGGAGAGGAAAAATAAGTGCATCTGCTTTGTGTTTCTGCTGACTAATCATGCACGAATTGGGTCACCTTTCTTTCAGAAAAGGATGTCAAAGTGAGTCACCTGCAGGATGGCATTTTGCCTGTCCAGGTATGTATAGATGGAGAAGGGCCACATGAAAGACGGATTTCTTGAATTGGAAGGGTTGGTGGCGCGTCAGTCATTCGGTTCTGTTCAGATCGGTAAGTAATGCACCATGTGCAAATAATTCTCGTTATTCTGCAGGCAGAAGGAGGACCCATGCATGTCTAGTTGTTACTTAGGGCTTAAGAGAAGAGAGCTATTACGATCCAAAAGGATGCCATGCAACTACTACTAGTCTGAGCAAGCAATGTCCTGCACACGGACATCAGAGCATGTTCAGATAGTTTCTTTCACGTAGGCCAAGTCTCGATCTCAACCCCACCCGTTGTGGAGTTCCTGGATTTATTGGTTGCATATGCAATAATGTGCAGGGATACGAGTAGCGACAGATGTTGCTAGGATGGTGGCTTCAGACTACCTGATGTACCACTTTGTAAGGTCTTTGTGAATAATTAATAAAATGGCTGCATGCATCGCCCAGATGCAGAGGCCGGGGGTAATCCTTATCCTCCTTTTCTAAAAAGAAAAGTAATGTGCGGGGGGCTGTTTACGTCCAGTATCTAATGGGTGTGAATGGCGCCATTGTTGATCTAGTGGAGATCTCCAATGCTGTTGCAGATCTCAGTAAACCAGACCTCGGCCAGAGCACGTTCAGTAACAGCGAACATAGGCAGAAAACATGAGTCCTTCTCACAGCAGCAGCTGGGGTTCCCTGATGGCCTCTACACAAGAAACATGGGTGCCACACCACTCCAGGTTTTTCTTTAATCTAATTTAACTTGCTCTAATTCCGCCCAAAAAAAACTCGCTCTAAAACCCACCCTTTGTCTGAAAAAAAGAACTTGCTATATTCAAACAGATTACGATCCAGTAAGCTTTCAAAACGTTCTGGCCATGGATTGCTGTTCTTATCGTTAACAAAGTTGTTATGCACATAGTTGCAACAGGATTGGTCAATCATACATAATAATTTGCCGGGTGATTTGACTATCTTTATTGTATAGATCATCTATGTTTTAAACATCTCAAGTAGTGATCTAAACGATCTTATATTTCTTTACAGAGGGAGTACCTTCTAGACTAGTGTTAAATACAACTGTCAGAAATGTCAACAGAGCATGAAATCCTCAGCTTGCTTCAAAACCGGGACAATCTTGGCTACTATCTATCTTTAGTGTGGTTGCTGAATCAGTTCAGGTATAAGCCGGAGCAGGAACCCCAGCTGCTGCTGTGAGAACGACTCATGTTTTCTGCATATGTCAACACTGTTACTGAATGTGCTCTGGCCGAGGTCTGGTTTACTTAAATCTGCAACAGCATTGGAGATCTCCTCCACTAGATCAACAATGACACCATTCACACCCATTAGATACTGGATGTAAACAGCCTCCCGCACATTACTGCATATATGCAACCAATAAATCCAGGAAATCTGTAAGATTTCTGAGAACACATACCCGAGAAACATGAACGCAGGATAACAGTGCGCTGCTTACTTGAGCTGCCCATAGGTGAGAATAGCAAGGTTGGATTCTTGTGCTTTTAGGATCGCAGAGGGATTTTTTAGAACTCCTCTGACTTCTGACACAACCCCATGCAAGTCATACTCTTGGCACACTTGGATAGCATTGTCGAGTGAGTTCCTTCTCCTATCATCGTGTTTGGCTGTTCCCCCTTCTGTTAAGAACAGTACCTAATGAAAGATAAAAAGTTGAATACGATAGTGCTGAAGTATGTATGTACTTAAATGGACGGCAAAATTTTATTCAAATTAGAAACTACAGACATCAAAATCATGCAATTCCACATCACAGACAAGTTAAAATAGCGAATAAGATACTGGTTTGGACTGAAGTTGTCTTTCTCTTCATACCTATTATCATCAGTCCGGTCACTGAATTGTATATACATTAAACACAATAAGCTATGCATTATAACATTTTTAAATACTTTTCTTATTGCGGGAATATGATATTACATGCTGATTTAAGAGTACGCTTTTTTTCGAAAAGGAGGATGACCCCTGGCCTCTGCATCTAGGAGATGCATGCAGCCATTTTATTAATTATTCACAAAGACCTTACAAAGTAGTACATCAGGTAGTCTGAAGTCACCATCTTAGCAACATCTGTCGCTACTCCTATCCACTTGATGAAGGGGTGTCGATAGTCCGAGCCTAATACCAAACAGACATCACACAAATGCCTAACATCTAAAGCCGGAGGCCCCAACCAAGCCACATACTGGGTTTGGGGCGCAAACGGGTCCGACGCACTCTCATAGGTCGTCGCCGCCGTCTTCCACTGATCCATCTTCAGAGCAGGAACTGACGCATCAACCTTGGCAGGCCTGCTGTCAACGCCCCCACGGTGCCAGACAACGCCTCCTCCCTGCGCGCGTCCCTTCTGTGAAGTACGCTTATGCCTTCACGAACTTCTCAGTTGCACTTTTTTCACTTTATGCAAGTAAATGAGAAATCTTGAAGGCATTCCTACTTGCTGTAACTAGGGAGCACAAAACATCCTCGATACTCGTATGCAAGTGAACCACGCGCTACTACCACACTGTTCCCCATTGCGATGCGGTAAGTGATACAAGTAATCGGTGAAATACTATTAGCTAGCTAGAGTGTTTACTGTTTAGAAACATTCTTTTTTTCTAAAAAGGGGCAAATGTGAGGAAACTTTTCAAAAAATAATTAGACATAGAATGAATACAGAATTTTCAAGGCATGCTTACAGGGTATACACTTTGGAGTTCACGCGTTATCCGTGCGGCATCAGGTTGGAATGTTGAGAAAAAGAGTGGTCTGTTGCCAGCATACTGAAAAACAACCTACCAGACCATTTAACAATGTTATGGTCGTCGCCTCACAGTGACCAAATGATTGTATGGGAATTAACCGATACCATATTAAATGAACAAGAGCAATCCATACTTGCAGTACAGCTTGAAGAGCACGGTTAAGGTTGACGCCCGGATAGATAATGTTGTCATCAAACTTTAGTTCGATGTTAAATCCCAGATGGGGACTGACATGTTCGAAGACTTCCTGCAATGTGCAGAGATAATCATCTTCTTCGGTGCTCCAAGCAAGGACTCTGCCATCTTCCATCCGTCTAAGTAGGGGCTTGGAGACCTGAACAGAAATTATGAAGTGAATATAATGGCGTTTTAAGCACATGCTAATGAACCCTTCACAGCAAAATCTAACAGATAGAAGGGACGAAGTACCTTGTGCGGCTCTTTTTGTACCCCATATGAAAGGAATTCGTCCAGAAGAAGATCGGTCACGCGCCTTTCATACAAAACCTCCTGCACACCTTGCCATAATAGAAGATTAACTCGAGAGTTTTTCTTGCAATGGATGAATAGTTTAGTGCATACGCAAAAGATGACAAGTATAAGAATGGATGAAAAGAACATACAGTTTTTTGGGTGAGGATAAAATCATCGTGGAAGATAACTGGGCAGCCATCTTTTGTAACCTGCAAGCCAAAATGGTAGGATCATAACTTCAGGAGATCTGTGTGGGTACTGTGGTCATCTTAAAAGGAAGGGATAATGGATGAAGTCAGGGAGTTGCAGAATGCTCCAAGAGAACCGCCAGTTTTCATCAACCTAGCTTACATGTATTCTCCCTATGGTTGCCATTGCCGATTCCGCTGATGCTTTGGTCTGCGAATGACTCCTTGTAGTGGATTAATGACAACAGATGACACCAAGTACAACTGCAACTCAGGATCCAGGAGCTTGCCATGCAACACTTGAGCACTAGAGAACATCAACCCCAACCACCCTCACAACGTGGCTGCTGTACCTAGTCTGGTCATTTGCATCTAAGCAGTAGCTTCTTGTTTCATGTGATTAGCTTGCAGGCTACAATATAACAGCATTGCATATTACATCGGAACACAGATGGATCAATGTCACTCCACGCGTGTGCTGCTAGTGCTTGGTTACTTCAGAGAGAGAAACTAGCATGCGTATGGCGTCATGTCCATACGATTACCACATCCAAGTTCCACAAAAAGGATTTGTCCTCGAGGATCCCAAAAAATTAGTTGTACGGTTGTACCAACTAGAGCAGAGCACACATTGCTCAATCAACCACACCGGGAATCAGTTTCGCTCCTGAAGCTGCGGCGCCGATTCCAAATCCAAGCTTAAACAAGCTAGCAGCGTATCAATTGCGAAGTAATGATGGGAAATGGAAGCGGAGGCTAGCTACATGTGTATTGTGTGTATACCTGGACGTCGAACTCGACGAAGGCGACGGCGGCGTGCTCGGCGGCGCGGCCGAATGAGAGCAG
>NW_024114805.1:0-6480 GCF_003073215.2 Triticum urartu | reverse complement strand
GGCACCTGCCACAGGATGCACATCCGGCCGAGCGCCAACCGCCGCGTCTCCACCACCGCAGCGGCCGCCATGACCAGGATGGAGAGGAATAGGCCGATGGGGAACCGCTGTAGCTCCGAGAACCCCCGCTCGTTACCGGTGAACCTCCTCGCCGTCGGGATGAGCACCCTGTCGTAGACGGGCACGAAGAGGATGACGCTCACGGCGTCGAAGCAAGCCAAGGACGCCGGAGGGATGGCGAAGGTGCCGACCATCGTGTCCATCATCCTCCCTTGCACCAGGAAGGTCGAGGAGAACTGCGCGAGGACGGCGAAGAACACGATACCGGTGGCCCAGATCGGGAGCATGCCGATCACGATCTTAAGCTCCTCGACTTGTGTGACTGTGCAAACCCTCCATGGAGCAGAGTAAAGCTCTTCGGCCGAAGAGATCACTGCAGCCTTGTCCAGGAAACTGGCCAAGAAATACCTTCAATCAGCTAACAGCAAACAGATCGATCCAGATTCCAGCCAGCCTATGTATGTATGAAAAATAAAAGTTTCGCTAAAACACATTTAGATGTGCCCTAAGGCCCTGTTCGGTACCACTCCGCTCCACAACTCTGGGAGCGGAGTTGGCGGAGCAGTTCAAAACGACGGAGCTGCAATTCCCCCCTCCGCAGATTCCGGGAGCGGACGACTGCCAAACATGGCCTAAATATTACACATCTAAGTCCTATATTATTGATTTTACGCAAAGATTCATGCGAGTACTTAAATGTGCAATAACTATGAGGACTAAAAAATATCCAAATGTGCTTTAGACAGACTCAAAAGAAAACCACTTACCGGATCACCGGTGTATGCTGCAATTTCTTGGTACCTTCCGCCATTGGCACATCCTCAGGTAGCTCGTAAAGAAGAGAAGCATCACGTGGCAAATCTACATTCCGCTTCCGGACAGCCGCGACGATGACCTGGCAAACGCTTACCAGTGGGCTTCCGAGAGGCTTCTGCACTCTATAGGAACTGGATCCCAGGAAAAAACTCGCCATGGCCAATGCGATGAACAGGGTGGGGATCCAGAGGCCTATCACCCACCCGTAGTGGTCCTGCACCCACACAACGACGGTGCCGGCGACGAAGCTGCCGATGTAGACGGAGAAGAAGAACCAGTTGAAGAAGGAGTTCTTCTTCAGCCTCTCCGTCGGGTCCGTGTCGTCGAACTGGTCGGCGCCGAAGGAGGAGACGCAGGGCTTGATGCCGCCGGCTCCGATGGCCATCATGTACAGGCCAAGGAAGAAGATGACGGACTGAGGAGAAGACGACGAGCCATCCGGCCGCAACGATGCTGAAATTGACATTGCAGCCATTCCCTTGTGTCGTTGCAATTGCAAAAATATATAGAACTATTAAGAAACTTGGTAATTCCATCTGAGGGATGATTATCGAAGGGATTAGCTTGTGGTGCTTACGATTAGGTAAACAGCGAAGAAGGCCAGTGTGGTCAGGTATCTTCCCAGGTAGGAGTCTGCCACGATCGCTCCGACGAGGGGAGCCACGTAGCAAGTCCCCTGCCAATTCGTGTAGTTTCTTGCTGCCGACACATTGCTCTCGTGTAAGATGGTCTTGAGGAAGGTTACCAGGTTGAACTGGATCCCGTAGTATGCTAGCTCCTCGAAGCACTCCGTCGCTGCATGCAGTGTAATTAAGTCGCAACTCACGTGTAATTACTGCCGGCTCCAAGATATCCGAAAGTTTTTTCACACATACAGTAACCCCGGGGGCAATGATCGTTTCCATTGTTAAAGTTGTTTCATTTGAGAGAAAAAAAAGAAACTTTAGTGTAGTAAGTTACTGTAGTTTGTTAGTTGTTACTTGTTAAGCAAATTCAACATGATTGATTCTCTAGATATAACTGAAAAAAAGACTATTCTCTAGACATATAATAATGGAAACGATCATTGCCCCCGGGGTCTACTCTATATGAAATCATGCGAGGCACTTCCAAAAATAGTAATGAGTAGCACAACGGAACAATAGCAATGTATATGTGCAGTCTGAGCACAATATTTGGAAAATTTAACTGAAATGAAGAACACTAGATATTTTTTTCTACCAGATCTACATGAGAAGTTTTTATTTTTTTGAGCTGCTGCATGAGAACATGGTATTACATATAGTTCCCGTTTACCTAAGATAAACTTGCATGCTTTCCAACTGCCGGTACCGTGCTTCGCTAAAGGAGTTGGAGTTACTTTAATGTCAACATTTCGGTCTCCTATACGTTCTACTGAGTCCTGCAATAAGACAAATCTAATTCTTTTTAGTATTACTAGTATATTTCTGCAAAAGTTTGAAATGGCTGTAAATAATTCTTTTTAGTGATACTAGTATCTTTCTGCAAAAGATTGAAATGGCTGTACAAATGCAGGAGTGCCTCCCTCTATAAACTTTTAAAGTACTGATTTAAACGATCTTATAAAAGTTTACAGGAGGAGTACATGATAAAAAAGAGAGCCTAGGATCACAGTGTGAATAGCATGCAGAAACTGGTGTCCGGTTAAACTGTTAATACTTTTGTTGTTTTCAAGACAATATTAAGAGAAAATCATCAGTATTGCATCAGACATGTAAGCTAGCATTTGTTAGATCTCAGCAAAGCAATATGCAGCCATGCAGGGGGTCATATTGCGCTAATCCGCAACAGTAAAAAAATAAACGAGATGCGTTTGATATGACACCCATATGCATGCAATATGTTACTTTGGGCATCAAAGAACTAAGTTTTCACATCTTCATAGATATTGGTGACAACGAAGCACATAAAAAAGAATCATTGCTTCAGAAATTCAAGCTACTGGTAGAGTTGAATGTAGAAGAACTAGCAGAGGAACTGACCTCAATAATTGGTTCTTCCTGCTGTGAGATTTCCTCAAGAGATTCCATGGTGGTTAGACTCCCAGCCTAGTAGATAGAGACCTTGTACACAGGTTGAACAAAGACATCTCAATTTATAGAAATATGGAGTATGACCTTGTGATGTTGTGCATATCTCTACTATTAACTGTGAATATGTATGTAGTCCTTCGCACACAACCATTAATGCAAAAAAATATAGTGCGAACCAATTTAAAAATGAAGTCATTAATACAATTAATTAGACAGACGGCTATACATGTGCAATTAATTAGATCCATTTAAATAGAGATTTTTTTCACGCCTAATCAATTTGAAAATTGATTCATTAATAGATAGTTGGAAGTACCTATTTTTCAGTTAGGAAGGCAACTAATTAATTAGGTAGAAAATTAATCTCATCAAATTAGTCATGCATCCACTTCCAAAAGTAATTGGAAATCTAGTGCCGAATCCATTTGGAAATCAAGGCATTAATACAACCAGTTTGTCAGACTGTTAATTACATGTGTGATTAATTAGGTCCATTTAAATAAAGATTTTTGCACCAAATCAATTTAAAATCTAAGTCATTTATGTAACTAATTAATTAGACCTGCACATAATTAGAATAGGGATTTTTTTCATTGAGTCAGACAACTAATTAATTAATCAGACAATTAATCACGCAGAATCAGTTTGAAAGCGCTCGTGCGCGAGAACCTCCAGCAGGCTAACGCCATAAGGCCAACCAACACTTGTCAACATGATGTGGAGCATCCTACAGGCATCACCATGTCACGAGTCCGTTTGGCAAGTGACACGTGTGACATCAACTTCACATACACAAAGTTGAATCATCTTCTTTACACGTGCTCACTTGACCCCTTCGAGGATGGTATACTACTTGACACCCCTCTCATGTGCATGCATAGGTATTGTCGGATCTTCACGGATGACGAGGAGGAGTGCGAGCGCAAGTGTACAACTACACCATCCGCGAGGGAAGCGTGGAAACGAAGACGCAAGAAGAAGAGCTACCGAAGAAGCTCCAGCGAGCGGACGTTCGGACGACACCGAACGACCGACCCCTCCCAGCGAGCGGACGTTCGGCCCCCACCGGAGGACCGGCACATCTACACCTGAGCCAAATCAGCGGAAGACCGACGACACTGGACATCCGGTGCCACCTCAACTGAGCCAAAGTGAGCAGAAGTCCGGCGACTACCGGACGTCCGGAAGCCCACGAACCACCGGACGACCGGTCCCCAGCGGACGTCCGGTACTTGTCTGCGTACAGAAATCGGGCCCAAGGCCCATGTATCCCTCTCCCACTTACCCCTTCGTGGACCTAGACTATATATACTCCTCCACCTCCTCCTAGTTAGGGTTAGCGTTGTGTTAGCTCATTTGTGAGATAGAGCTTCGCTCATCCATATCGGATCTACTCCTTGAGAGAGACCGCGGCCCCTCTTCGGAGAAGATCCACCTTGGATTCAAGACCCCTTTACGGGAAGATCTCCCCTTGTGGATTCAAGACCTCCTCACAGAGAAGACCAGTTACCATTTGTATCGTCCCTTGTTGACTTTGGATCTTGTATCTCCTCTCGTGTTTCGAGGATCTAGCATATGTGTGACCATATCTTGTTGGTTTTAGTGTTTCTCTCGTGTTTCCCCTCGTGATTCCCCTTGTTTTCCCCCTCGTGTTCTTCGTGTTCTTCGCGGGATCCGCTCCTTTCGTGAAAGATCGGCCATCTAGGGTTCCACCCTACATCATCTTGGTATCATGAGCCATGTTGATCACGATTTCGGAGCCTCCCCTCTTTGTTTTCTAGCTTGATTTTGTTGTGTTCTTTCCCAATTTGAAAATCCCCACCAAAAATAGCCCCGATTTCTTTTTGGTGATTTGTTTGTTTGAAGAAGTTTTGTTGATTTTGATCCATGGATTTGCTTGGTTTCAAGTGGATCTAGCATCTCCCCAAATTTCTCCATCTTTCATCCATGAAATCTCCTTAATTTTGACCCCAAAATCCCCAAATTCCACCCAAAATCGCGTCCCGGATCTGAAATTTCGCATTGACCCCGATCCATCGGACGACCGACGTTTTACGGACGTCTGGAGCCCCTGGAACGACCGGACGTCCGCAACTTTATGGACGACCGGAACCCCCTAACCCGAGCAGAATTTACGGATTTCCGAACCGACCGGACGTCCGGCCCCCGGACATCCGTCCTTTTACGGACGTCTGTAAACTGTAGTTTCAGATTTCGGCTGATTCTTGTTTCGACCGTAACTAATTCATCCAAACTCCGATTTTGACGTTCTTTAGCTCGTTTTGAAGCTCTTGACATCCCCCTTCCCACAAAAATACCACCAACATCATTTGAATCCATAAAAATTTTCAAACTTTGGCATCTTTGCCTAGGGCTTCCACCACATCATCCGCTACACCACCACCGACTTCCGCAACCTAACCAATTTTGTTCCCTTCGCATTAGCGGTTGTTTGAGTTGTGACTTGAGTCTCCTAAGGTGTTTCGGCTACTTAGGGACGGTTGCTTCTTCATCAACCACCACCACTTCCTCATAGTGATGCGGAGCATCCCAAGGTCATCCCCATGGACCTACCATCGTCTCATCAAGTGCCTACTGGACCCATGACTCGATCACGTGCAAGAGCCCTTGAAACCGAGGTGACATCTCTCCTCTCACAATTCCACTTCGATGCACATGAAGCATGGCTACTACCTCATATGGATACCTTGCGCATACTCAGGTACAATGGAGAAGCTAAGGAGCGAGGACAAGAAGAAGAGGAAGATGGACGAGAAGATGGAGAATGTCAGCCGAGCTCCAGCCAGCGGACATCCGGCCCAGACCGGACGACCGGTGCCCCTGCACCCCAAGCGAACGAGCAGACGTCCGGTCCGGAGCGGACGACCGGCGCACCAGCACCTGAGCCAACATCAGCGGAAGTCCGGAGCCTCCGGACATCCGGCACCCCCATCACAGAGCAGAACCAGCGGACTACCGGAGGACACCGGACGTACGACAGCTCCTGAGACACCGGACGACCGGTCCCCAGCGGACGTCCGGTACCTGGCTGCGTCCAGATTCGGGCCCAAGGCCCATGTACCCTTCACTTCGCCCCCTTTTGCACTTAGACTATAAATAGACCCCCCATTCATCCTAGCTAGGGTTATCGTTGGTTTAGCTCACATTTCGAGATAGATAGAAGAACCGGTTACTTGTATCGTCCTTTGTTGACCTTGGATCATCGTGTATCTCTTTGTGTTTCGAGGATCTAGCACATGTGTAATCGAATCTTGTTGGTTTGAGATATTCTCTCGTGTTTTCCCTCGTGTTCTTCGTGTTTCTCTTTGGGATCCGCTCCTTTCATGAAAGATCGGCCATCTAGGGTTTCACCCTACATCATCTTGGTATCATGAGCAAGGTTGATCACGATTTCGGAGCTTCCCCGTTGTGTTGCTAGCCTAATTTTGTTGTTTTTCGTCCTAATCCGAAAATCCCCACCAAAAATAGCCCCAAATTTTTCTTGTGTTTTGTGAGTTGTGATGATGTTTTGTTGGTTTTGATCCGTGAA
>NW_024114804.1:0-9501 GCF_003073215.2 Triticum urartu | reverse complement strand
AACTTGGACTGCCTATCTCAGTATGCGTCAGGAGATCCGAGACCCATAGGTGCATCATCAACTGCAGAAAGATCTGATTGAGCACCTATGGAGGCTCAAGGGGGACGTCGTGTGATGAAATACGAGTTTTTATTTGTTAAACTATATAATTTGTATTGAACTATTTGTTGTTGTACTATTTTGTTGAAGTATTTGATTTTTCTGTGATAAAATATGTGATAAGAAATAATTGTGTTGATAATTGAACGCCGAGACACGGCGAAACCACGCCGAATATGGGCCTATTCTCGCCCATATGGGCCCTTTATTCGCCAAAATTGGGCTGCAAAGTGGGCCAATTTCGGCGCCTGGGGGCGAGCTGGGGGCGACGACTGGGCGCAAACCCGCCCCCAGCGCCGAGTGTATCGCCGGCTCGCCCCCAAGGGGCGATTTTTATGCGTCCTGGGGGGGCCAACGGCTGAAGATGCCCTAAGGAGACAACACCAAGTTAGCTAACCCCATTCATCATTCTCTTTGCCATCCAAAGTGCTAAGTCCACCACTCACGATCATTTATTGAGTGAAATTGAAAAGGCTGAAGTGCGAAAAAGTATGATTCAAAAGTTTGGTTTGGCTTTGGCGTGTTCATGATTTATACTTTATGTTAGGAAGGCCGAACTATGTCATGCTTACATGATTAATGTTTAACAAGGACGTAGAGTTTCTCAGCCCGAGCTCAAATGAGCTTGGATGAACAGTAAATTCAAAAAAAAATTCTAAAAAAATATGACAAACATTGACAAAAGTTTTAAGTGCTTGCAAAAATTCGTCATGGAATCACATTTTTGGAATGCGTGGCAAAAAAGCAACAAAATCGATACTCCAAAATGCTACTTTCAAAAGCATTTTGGAGCATTGATTTTTTTCATGCCTTACAAGAATGTGATTCAATGATGAATTTGTGCAAACACTTGAAACTTTGGTAAATGTTTTGTGACAAAAAATAGTTTCTTTTAAAAAAAATTGATTGTTCATCAAGCTCATTTGAGTTCGGGAGCAAAAGGACACTTTCGGTTTACAAATAGCATCTTTAGCATTTTCTATTTTGAAAGACAATGATTACTTTCTAGCACTCTTCATATTATCATTTTGATATCAAATCAAAGAACTAGTGTTTTAAATCACTCGCTTCCCAATATTCATACCACAAATGATTACATTATTGAGAACATGTTGGGTAGCATTTCACATCAAATTTTCTTTTTTATCATTTACCTACTCGAGGATGAGTAGGAATTAAGATTTTTTTCTATAAAATATGGTTAAATATTAATTAAAAGACATTGAAACAAAGAAAAAAGGAGAGAAGGAAAGAAAAAAAACAACAAATTCTGAGAAAGAAAAGAAAAAACCCGGTGAAAAAAAAAGAAAAAATAGAAAACCCAAAAAAAACTGAAAGGAAAAAAAAAAGAGAAAAGCAGAGAAAACCGAAGAGAACAGTGAACCAGAGGCGAGCAAGCGAAGAATGAACGAATATGGGTTGGCCCGATACTATAGCTCACAGGAAATCCTTCAAGCGAGACTTGCTTCCATCTCAGTGATATATAGGTCTCGCGATCCACATGGGCAAAAAGCGCCACTTCTTTTATTCTTAAGTTTGCCTCGAGAGATCTTGAAATAGCTAGCCCAGGAATCACTTCGCTTGCTCCATTGGGTTGTTGCTGTTCGCGGCAACTATTTGTCGGGATCGATCCCTGGCCGCAAAGGATATCAGACGGCACGACTAGCCACTACGCTCACATTCTATTTGTGGTTAGAGCTAGGGGCACGACCTTCTTTATGCCATTTGGGCCATTTTTCTTTTCGTTTCTTTCTCAGTTTTCACAGATTTTTTTATTTCCTTTCTATTTTCTTTGTTTTTCTTTATTCTCCTTTTTCTTTCTTTTATTTCGATTATTTTTCCCTTTTTTTCTTCTCCATTTTCCCATTCTTTTTTGCATTTTGTTTCTTTGTTCTTTGTTCTTTGTTCTTTATTCTTTATGTTTATTTTCTCAGTTTTGTTTGTTCTTCTCGTTATTATTCTACTTTTTTGTATATGTCAACAATATTTGTCAAATACACATCTAACATTTCTTCTCCATTTTTTGTTTTTTCTTATGTTTGTTCTCGTTTTCAATCTATATTTTTGTATATGTCAAAAAAAAGTGATCGACATTTCTTGTATACATGTTCAACATTGTCCGAACGCATATTCAACATTTTTTAAATACTTGTTCAACATTTTAATAATTATTCAACAGTTTTTCAAATACATGTTCAACATTTTTTAAATACCCATTCACCATTTTTTAATACTTATTCAACATTTTCAAGTACTTTTTCAATATTTTTAATATGTATTCAACGTTTTAATCCTTATTCAACAGTTATTCTAATAAATGTTCAACATTTTTAAAATACTCATTCAACATTTTTAATACTTATTCAACATTTTAAAACTTGTTCAACATTTCTAATACTTATTCAACATTTTCAAATACTTGTTCAATATTTTTCAAATACTTATTCAACAATTTTTATACTTATTCAACATTTTTGAAATATTTTTTCAACATTTGGAATACTTATTCAAAATTTTCAAATACTTGCTCAACATTTTTTAAGTACTTGTTCAACATTTTGTAATACTTATTCTACATTTTTCAAATACTTGTTCAACATTTTTTAAGTACTTGTTCAACATTTTGTAATACTTGTTCAACATTTTTCAAATGTGTTTTTGAAGAGTGTTTTCTGTATATATATCTAGAATAGTTTAAAGTATAGAGAAAGGTACAAAAATAAAGCAAAAAACAAGAACAGAAAACAGAAAAAGAAAAAACAGGCTGTAGCCTCCCGCGCTGGTAGCTGTACAGGCGTTTTTATGCTGTTTGGCTGGATTGATCCGGTTTTCAGCTTTTTTCGTTTCTTTTTCTTCTATGGTTTTCGCTGTTTTTCCTGGGGTTCTAAGTAGCTTTTTTATTGTTCTTGTATGGTTTTGTTGGGTTTTCTTTAGATTTCTATTTTTAAAATTTTCCTTTTTCCTTTTTTGCTTCGATTTCCTTTGTTTCTTTCTTCTTCTTTTTTTTAGTTTTTTCAATACATACCTACATTTTCACATGCATTGCACATTTTTCGTATACATCAGGAATGTTGTTTTTACACATTTAAATCTATTAAGTTTCCATGATTAACATTTTTAAAATATATGTTTTGGTTAGTACTCCCTCCGTAAATTAATATAAGAGCGTTTAGAACACTAAAATAGTGACCTAAATGCTCTTATATTAGTTTACAGAGGGAGTACTTTTTTTCTACACAATTTTCAAGTATGGGTTTAAATAGTATTGGAGCAAAAGTTTCGTCTAAAAAAATTCACTGAATCCTATCAACTGATTTAGTTTTGAAAGATCTCGACCCGAGAAATACAGGTGAAAACGGTTCGTCATTTGGACGAACGGTTCGAGGGATAAATCATTTTGGAAAATAAATCTATGAAAAAAACACAAATAACCCCATTCATCTCCCTGCGCGTGAGAAAAAATACGAGAAGACTCTAGTTGCGACAAGTGACACACATGCGTTCCACTTGTCACCACCAGAGGAGATGAAAATGACCTTTACAAGAGGTACCTCTTAATAATAATTTCGATCAACCAAACACGCCCTTTGTTGTATTCGTGCCTAAGGACGGATGAGACTATGTCATGGGCGGACTTAATTAATCCTGCACTCATCACAATTCCCAGCCGGTATGAATGTTAGGACCATGTCCCCATCCAATTCCATCGTGCATATATATATGCCAGATTATGTCATTGTACTTCTGTTCTTCAGTGGGCATGACGACGTACATACTCCCTCCGTTCCTAAAGTATAAGTCTTTATAGAGATTTCATTAGATGGACTACATACGGAGCAAAATGAATGGATCTACATTTAAAATGCATCTATATACATCCGTATGTAGTTGATAGTGGAATCTCTACAAAGACCTACATTTCGGAACGAAGGGAGTACTACGTATGGTGGGGCACCACATGACAGAAAAAACAGACGCTATTTGGTTGAGCAGCAATCTAATTTACTCTCTTTTTCCTTTTCAAAAACCTCACAGAAAGAACAGACACCAACAAATTCCCTGATAATTTCAAAAAGAAGCTACCATGAACTGTTCTTGGTTTTCCTGAAATGACATCCACCCCCCTTAACAGAAAGATCCCAAATTTCATAGCATTCAACAAGTTCCATGACAAGAAAAATAAATATTCAGCTAGTTTGTTGACACCAAAATCGCCTTTTCTGGACTATTCGGGTTGCATATCTGCACATGAAAGGTTCTCATTTTTCCCCCTCTTTTCTGAAAAACTGTCAAAATGCATGCTAGTACACAATCAATCCATCAATCATAAGTCGCTCGCGTATATACAATCTATCTATCAATCATAAGTCGCTAGCACCTAACTACGATTTCATATACAGATACTGACGGTCTCACGAAACTGAACATCTGACTTGCACCTCGACTTCGCCCTTCTCTGCTGCTGCTGCAGCTAAACACGCCTCGTGCGGGCAGGGCCTCGCGTAGAACTTCGCGATGTTATCCCCTGGCATGATCACGGGCAACCCGCACTCCTTTCCTGCTTTCTCGCTCTGCAAGCAACAAGGCACAGGGCCACTAATCATCAGCTGAGGTTTGCAAGAGATAGATGATATTCCAGAACGGTGTCAAAACTGAAAATAAGTTTTACAACAGATATATCGCTTGCTGCTGCTACCTTGTGCTCGGAGGCAGCCTTGCTCGGCGCCGATCCAATTGAGATGACGGTGTGTGGGCCTTCCTGGAGCATGCCGGGATGCCGAGACCAGAGGAGGGAGCGGAGCCTGTCCCAGTGATAGCAGCACGAGAAGATGCCGCTGAGGGAGAAGATGACGAGGAGCAGGAGCGCCGTGCCGAGGGGGAACCCCAGCGTCGGCCGTGAGGAATGCGCCATCGGGATGGTCATGGATGCAGGAGCAGGCGTGAGACCTTGTGGCATATTCATACCCATCAGGTGGCCTTCTGGTACTTGAGTCAGTCCTGCCTGCTACTCGGTTAAGAGCCCAGGCTTGCAAGCTAAGGACACTGGCTACTTATACCTGAAAAGTCACCTTGCGTCGTACGAAGTGGACTGACTTGCACGGCCAGCCATCCGTCCGTGGTACTGGATGATGATGGTGCTGTGGTCCACATGCATCTGCTGGTGGCCGCTAGTGCTCGATGCTGATCTCACCGCCTGCCTTTTCCAACAAAAAGAAGCTGCTTAAATCGCCTAAATATATGGCTTTAGAAGGTGGGACGAAAGGTGGCGAATATACACTGGGATAGAAATTATAGGTATGTCTCTCCACAAGCAAATGTTTGTTAGGTAAAGTATGATGAATAGATTTACAGGAAACGAAGTGAAATGAAATGGAGTGCATGAGCTTCTGAATTCAAAAGGTATAGCAGGTAACAAGTTCAGCTTAAAAACAAAGGTAGCAGCCTGGCGATGCGACACTCCATATGCGGGTTTTGTGAGTTAAGATAGGGAGTTAGGACTTCATGAGTTACTAAGATCAATATATATATATATATGTTAGTTTTTGAACAAACTAATTGCAAATAATGATTGTAATTGAGTTGGGGGTGGAGGGACCCACAAATTTAGGTCATATTAACAGTGGACATGCAACAGGTGGGATGAACATGCAGCACTTTATCTCAGTGTGCATCATCATTTGCCTTTTGAAAAGTAATATGCTTTTCCAAAGATAAAGTGCCAATATAGCTTGAGTATCCTTGACGAAATCCACAAATTTGTACGGACGGTACAGATGCAAAGTTATTTTCAACAAAATGTGGATGCTACTATAAAAAATATTGTGACTGCTAGCTATATAGCCTTGCCAAGCCTGGAAGCTACGCCCAAATAAGGCAAATTAGTTGAACCGCTGAAGGCTACTATGTACCACTAGTCAATTAGTCAATGAGGTGCCATCAGCCAGCTTTTCTATCTTCGAGGACTGCCATGAGTCATGCTTTTCAAAGCGTTCAGTAATTTCAAAACTCTATCAAAGAAACGGAGTGGAGGAAGCAAAAGAGAAGTAATCTTATCTTACCTAACAAATAGATCAGCACGAAGTAATTTGCTCTCGATGGTATCATTTCCTAACCAGGAAGATGTATCAAGAACGTTTGTATTATCTTAAGCAGCCAATGTCCGGTGATATATATGTTTCCTACCTAGCCTCAACTGATGACGAAAGATGAGTTGCATGAGCTCTCTCATTTAACTGTTCTCCACTTGGAGGCTCCCACCTGCAAAAGTAACAATGGATACCCTCTTATGGCCGCACTTCCTCCTGTCGGCCAAATTTTCATTCAATGTCAGTGTGCTCCCTTCCTGCAGTGAATGTTATTCCTTCAATAGTTCATGGACTGGTATAGAGTCAGCAAAC
The DNA here is from genome assembly GCF_003073215.2 of Triticum urartu. NCBI lineage: Eukaryota > Viridiplantae > Streptophyta > Magnoliopsida > Poales > Poaceae > Triticum > Triticum urartu. The sequence goes on along the minus strand of NW_024114804.1, from coordinate 3,004 downwards.
ACACGCACTCCAGATATTTGTAGAAGCGGATCAAGGAGATTGGTACAGAAATACTGATGAAAAGGGGCAAGTTTACTGGTCAAAACAAACATACTGCAATGAGAGGGAGTACTGTCCAGTGGTTAAAACTGGTTGTGGGTAGTGCCATCACAACGCATGTATGATTTGACAGATTACAGGTCAATTTATGAAGAAAAAACGAAAGAATTGCATGTGTTGAAGCTAAATATCCTTAGAAAGCGTTACAATTGCAAGCTAGCTAGTGCAGAACGCAAACAACATGTGTTGGAGAAATTAGGTTGACAGAATCACTTACACATCAGCCAATAAGCCATCTGTAACGGGACCTAGCATGCATCACTAACAATAGTGATGCCTGCTTGGCCAGCTACAACATAGCTATTTGAGAGGGACCTATCAGGTAGAATGTTAGGTAAGTGTCTTTCCAGGCTACTACAGAACATAGGGAAGGTATCATGCACTACAAATCATGTTTCAGGAAAGCGCGTACTGGATATATTATCTGGTAGCCTTTAGCTGGATTCCAAATGCCAAAAGACAAATTGGGTCGTACATTTTCCATAAGATATTTAAAATTGTAGATATTATTTCATATTTAAAGTAAAAATGTGGTATTATAGTTGTTATTTTTTTCTAATTTCATTTCATGCTTGTAACAGCTAGCATAGTTTGAATATGTAAGAGAAAAAGAATAGGTTTCTGTGTTAAACTTCCATGCTGCCGCCAATATGTGGAACAGCAAGTGCAGTGAACTGATTGACACCAAATACATAAGACGTTGACAATTAAGGTAAAACCTCCCTTTAGAAATTACAATATCCCTTCTGCAGATGAACATTTCAATTTTATTATTTGGCATCAGCACAAAGCTAGCTTAAGCTAAATAGTACTAGGGTCCATGGCACTATTATGACTTGCTATCTTCAAACCACAAACTGAACTGACTGATCAAACGAGAAGTACAATGTGGATGTATTATGTATATCCCTACAATGATCTATTTTGAATACTAGATGTGGTTGAAAGGTAAAGGAAAGATATCAGGGATCTTGCCCGCTGCACCTATTTGACTAGCATTCTTTATAACAGTTTTCTAGTAAGATGTGCCTTTGGTAAAGTAGCACCAACGTTAGCATCATATGCACTAACAGCAAAAGGCTAGTAGAAGTCTCGTTGGAAAGCTAAAGATAGTTCCTCGGTCCGTAGAAACTGACATAAGATATATTAGTTTAGCTTCAGATAAAGAATCACAGTGAGTTCAGTGCACAGATGCAATTAACCTCAGTAAAGTTAATATCCACTGACAGCAATGTGGATTGTGGACAGCAATGTGCATAGCAATTTAGAGCAGAGTGGCATTAGACAGTTGCAAATACCTACTGCTTTGCTGATATACTTGTAAGAATAAGAAACGGTATATATATACTCCCTCCGTTCCAAATTACTCGTCGTGGTTTTAATTCAAATTTGAACTAAAACCACGACGAGTAATTTGGAACGGAGGGAGTAGTTCTGTTTCCTCTATAGTCCTTTGACTGGAATTTCAATGTATGTTGATGGAAATGCTTTTTGGCGAGAAGGAAACTGTGCTGTTTAACATCGATAAAAGTTTTTTTTTACTGATAGCACAAAGTTTTATGATTATATTTCAAGAATATAAATTCATGCAGTGTCAGATTGAGACATAGAACTGAAGTACAAAATGTGTAAATAAGATGGTAATAAGATCAGTGCTAGGATTGAACTTTGATAATGACATGGCTTCTAAGGCTTCTTTCCAGCATGCCCAGCAGAAAATTTGATGCTTATGCAGGATTTACAGCTAAGCATTAAGCCACAGAAAAGTTTCTGCTGCATTTAAAAATCAGTTCAGGTTCAAATGCAGCACATTCTGATAGATGTAGGGTTAGGGCTCTGGTACAATTAAATATTTTCCAGCTGCTATTAACTAAAGGTAGTGGCCAAAAAGGAGATATTGGCATATCCCGCTTACATTTTCATGGACACAGAAATTGTGTATCCGAATAAATTTTGTTCTGAGTGATGAAATTTCCCAGATGTGAGCCTCCTTCTTCAGACAAGTTCACTGCAGCAAACAAATAAGTCAGTCCATTCATGATTTGACTAAGACCAAAACTGTAAAAAAACAAACATAGAAGCTTGGCTGGTACAGACAAGGAAGTGGCGGAAAAACGAATTTATTGGACATGGTCAAGTCACTGATACCTTGACTTGCGGTGTATCGTCCAACTGCTTCCAGGTGAGCTCTGCAAGCCTTGTTGCTCCATGTCCCTTCTCACCCGCTCTGCCTCCTCATGCATACCCAAGCCCGAATAGATATTTGCAAGCGAAATAAAGTTCCCTGCATTCTCTGGTTCAATCTCAAACAACGCTCTCGCTGCAACTTCTGCCAGCCCCACCTCCCCATACTTCCTGCAAGCAGCAAGGAGAGCACCCCAGGCCTTTGCGGTAACTCTAACCGGCATCGTCCGTATAACATCATAGGCCTGATGCAACCTCCCTGCCCGTCCCAAGACATCAACCAAGCACGAATAATGATCTCCGCATGCTTCCACTCCATATGTCTTGGTTAACACATCGAAATACTTCAAGGCGTCATCTGCGCGACCAGCATGGCCGCAGGCCTTCAACACGCCGAGGAACATGATGCCATCAGGCCGGACCTTCTCCAGCTCCATACGCCTGAAAAGCGACACCGCAACGTCTCCATGGCCATGGAACGCGTACGCCGACACCATGGAGCTCCAGACAACCACGTCGCGCTCCTCCGCCAGTTCAAAAACCCTCTGCGCGCCGACCAAAGAGCCACACCGCCCATACGCCTCGACGAGGGAGCTGCCGAGATGGCAGCTCACAAACATGCCGTGCCGCACCGCGAAGCCGTGCACCTCCCTGACCGAGCTCAGCGCGCCCAGCCCCGTGCACACGCGGACAAGCGCCAGCAGGGTGATGAGCGAGGGCT
>NW_024114803.1:0-16861 GCF_003073215.2 Triticum urartu | reverse complement strand
CACACGAAGGCTCTGGTGGGGGCGGGCCCCGGCCGCCATGATTCTCAGGGGCTTTGGGAGTTGGACTGGCTTAATGTTCCTTCCGCTGCCACCAGACTCGCCAGTCCATCTGCCTTCGCCGCTTCAGCTACCAGCTCCTTCCAGCAGTGGCATCATCGACTTGGTCACCTTTGTGGTTCTCGACTATCATCTTTAGTTCGTCGTGGTCTTCTGGGGGCCTGTCTCAGGAGATGTCTCCTTACAGTGTCAGGGTTGTAGGCTTGGTAAAAAAGTTCAGTTACCTTATCCTACTAGCGAGTCAATGTCTCAGCGCCCTTTTCATTTAGTACATTCGGATGTGTGGGGTCCGGCTCCCTTCTCTTCTAAAGGGGGGCATCGCTACTATATTATTTTTATAGATGATTTCTCTCACTACACTTGGCTTTACTTCATGTCTTCTCGTAGCGAGGTTCTCTCTATTTATAAGCGGTTTGCCGCCATGGTCCACACTCAGTTCTCTACACCTATTCGCGTGTTTCGTGCTGATTCTGCTGGCGAGTATATCTCCAAAATGTTGCGTGGTTTTCTTGCTGAGCAGGGTACTCTTCCTCAGTTCTCTTGTCCCGGTGCTCACGCTCAGAATGGCGTGGCTGAGCGCAAGCATCGTCACCTTCTTGAGACAGCTCGTGCGATGATGATTTCCGCCTCTCTTCCACCTCATTTCTGGGCTGAGGCTGTCTCCACTGCCACATATCTCATAAACATTCAACCCTTATCTGCTCTACAGGGAGGTATTCCTCTAGAGCGTCTTTCTGATCATTCTCCTGATTATTCTGGTCTTTGGTTGTTTGGTTGTGTTTGTTATGTTCTCCTTGCCCCCCGAGAACGCACCAAACTAACCGCTCAGTCTGTCGAGTGTGTTTTTCTGGGCTATAGTGATGAACATAAGGGTTATCGGTGTTGGGATCCTGTCGGTCGACGGATGCGTATTTCTAGGGATATGACTTTTGATGAGTCTCGTCCATTCTACCCAAGACCATCCTCTTCGACCTTTTCAGTAAAGGATATCTCTTTTCTCACGTTTCCTGATACATTCCCCTCTGTGCCTCGTATTCCTACTCCTCCTTCTCGTCCCACTATTGCAGATCCGACACCATCTTCTCCTATTGTTTCTTCTCCTTCCTTATTGCATGACACTCCACCTTCATCACCGATGTCTTCTCCATCTCCATCACCTCTGGTGGTTCCTTCTCATCCCACTTTTCCTTTTCATTATACCCGTCGTCGACGTGTTATGGATGAATCTACTGACGTGCCATCTACTTCTGGTGCACCGTCTTCCTCGTCCCAGCCGACTTATGGTCTTCGGGCTCGACCTTGCCCTCCTCCTGACCGCTATTCTCCTAGCCGATATGGCCTTTCAGTTGTACTTGAGCCTACCTCTTATCATGATGCTATTATTCACCCCGAATGGCAGTTTGTGATGGCAGAGGAGATTGCCGCACTTGAGCGCAACAACACATGGGATCTGGTTTCTCTTCCTCCCCGTGTTCGTCCCATCACTTGTAAGTGGGTCTATAAGATTAAGACTCGCTCTGATGGTTCTCTCGAGCGTTATAAAGCTTGTCTTGTGGCTCACGGCTTTCCGCCGGAGGAGTGATTATGATGAGACATTTGCTCCTGTGGCCCATATGACCACTGTCCGCACACTTCTCGCCGTGGCCTCTGTTCGCCACTGGTCCGTGTCACAACTTGATGTTAAAAATGCTTTTCTTAATGGTGAGTTGCATGAGGAGGTTTATATGCAGCCACCACCTGGGTATTCAGTTCCCGATAGCATGGTTTGTCGTCTTCGTCGCTCTCTCTATGGCCTTAAGCAAGCCCCTCGTGCTTGGTTTGAGCGTTTTGCCTCTGTGGTCACTGCTGCTGGTTTTTCACCCAGTGATCATGATCCAGCGTTGTTTGTCCACCTTTCTGCTCATGGTCGCACTCTTCTTCTTCTATATGTTGATGACATGATCATCACTGGCGATGATTCTGAGTACATTGCCTTTGTCAAGGCACGTCTTAATGAGCAGTTCCTTATGTCTGATCTTGGTCCTCTTCGCTACTTTCTTGGGATTGAGGTTTCCTCCACCTCTGCTGGCTTTTTTATTTCCCAAGAAAAGTATATCCAGGGCCTTCTTACTCGTGCCGCTCTTAGTGATGAGCACACTGCTGAGACTCCTATGGAGCTCAATGTTCACCTTCGTGCTTCTGATGGTGAGCCCTTGTCTGATCCGACACGTTATCGTCATCTTGTTGGGAGTCTTGTGTATCTTGCTGTCACTCGTCCGGATATCTCATATCCTGTCCATATTCTGAGTCAGTTTGTTTCTGCTCCCACTTCAGTTCACTATAGTCACCTTCTTCGTGTTCTACGATATCTTCGTGGCACGATCTCTCATCGTCTCTTTTTCCCCCGTTCCAGCTCGTTACAGCTCCAGGCCTATTCGGATGCTACGTGGGCTAGTGATCCTACGGATCGCCGTTCACTTTCTGCCTACTGTGTCTTTCTTGGTGGTTCCCTCATTTCCTGGAAGACGAAGAAACAGACTGCAGTTTCTCGTTCGAGTGCAGAGGCCGAGTTGCGAGCTATGGCTCTTTTGACGGCTGAGGTGACTTGGTTACGATGGTTACTAGAGGACTTTGGTGTTTCTGTTACTACACCTACCACCCTCCTGTCAGACAGCACAGGTGCTATCAGTATTGCGCGGGACCCCGTGAAGCATGAGCTTACCAAACACATTGGTGTTGATGCTTCTTATGTGCGCGCTGTTGTGCAGGATCATGTTGTTGCTCTTCAGTATGTGCCTTCTGAGTTACAGCTAGCGGACTTCTTCACGAAGGCCCAGACTAGAGCGCAACATGGATTTCACCTCTCCAAACTCAGTGTTGTGGATCCACCATGAGTTTGAGGGGGGGTGTTAGAGTTATATTCAGTGATGTCTTTTGGCCTTTTGCATTCTAGCCTTTTGGCATCCTCTTGTAGCCTTTTGGCATCCTCATGTATGTGTATATATGTTGGCATTGGCCTCCTAATAATACAAGTTGCTATTCTCTCAACAATTTTCATGTGCCTGAATGTGGAACCTGAATTTCTCAACTGCATAAACTGAATTCCTCATTGCTAGTTGGGAGATAAAGTTACATATAATGAAGCAAAACATGTTGTAAAGGTTGTCCAGTTTATCGAGCAAATATTATTTCGGCCCTTCATGGCCCGGTATTCTCCATTTCGGAAGTATCTTACATTTCTTTTAGCTGTAAAGAAATGTAAGCTAACCTTCCAAATGTGCATCCCATGCTTTGAGTTATTATATTCTTCTGCAAAAATCATCTATCATGTTAGCAGCTGAGCAAGCTGCAGTTTTTTTGATTTCTTGACTATCTGGAACATGTATACCATGTAAACATGTATCTACCCTTAGTTTCTGTATGCCAGATTCTTAATTAGAGCCTTGCCCAGGTTAGTTCTCCAAAGATATCGCTTTATTTTACCTGCTGGTATAGTGGAATGTGTGCGTGGATGATATTGTAGCTTGTTTGGGGATTAATGTGTACTGTAATCATGCACCATTTTGTTATGCAATTTGGGTTGGAGAATAGGGGGAGGGATTGCAGAGTCAATTAACAAGTCGATCAATACAATCCTGTCTTTCTCTTGCAATATACTAACTATAAAAACATAAATTTGTTGGGAACGGTGGAAGTTTCTCTTGCAAGTCCAGGTTTTCAGACCCAAAAAAATCCTGCAGTTGTTTGGGTAATGTGTAATTTTTTTAGGAGATTTGTTATGTAGTTAAAATTACCAGAATTCATACAGCAAAGAGACAATAGATGCTTTGTTTAATGGTAGTTGCTCATCGAGCACATCGGTGCCTATTTTTGAGAACTTCTACATGTTGTCCATTGATTTCATGAAGGTAACATTCAAGTACTGCCTTATAGAGGTGACTGTAGCAGCATACGCTCTAGCTCAAACCAAATTGATGGGAGACTTTGAAAACCCTACAGCAATTTCTTCAAATAAATATAAAAATAATGTTACTTTGAAATTTTATGGTGCAATCTTCGACCGTTCATTTAATTTTGAGCTAGTACAACTTACTTTTTATTCTTTTCTTAACAAAACTTCTTTGAGAAATACCCCCAAACCAAACTGGCCTTAAGAAGGTCTAGGCAGAATAATAACAAGATAGTTGCAATTTCTTTGTCTGCACAAGGTATTGTTATTTATTCTCTAACTATACGGTAAATCATAGTGTAACCGTGTGTTTTTCACGTGCTTGAATGTGGAACCTGGATTTCTGAATCGCATAAACTGAATTCAGCTTTGCTAGTTGGGAAATAAAGTTACATATGCAGCACATGTTGTAAAATATAATTTTGGCCCTGCTTCATAGCCTGGTATTCTCCATTTCGGAAGCAAATGTAAGTTAACCTTCCAAATGTGCATGCCCATGCTTTGAGTTCTTATATTCTTCTGCAAAAATCATCTACCATGTTAGCATCTGAGCAATATGCAGTTCTTTCTTTTTTTCACTATCCGGAATATGTATACCGTGTAAACATGCAGTTCATGTTTTCGCACAGTACACGGACTCAACTTCCCATGCGGTACGGGCTTATCCGGCGCTATGTGCATGGCCATCACACCAACCTTGCCTGTATTTTGCTTTTGCCACAAATTTGACTGCCCAATAACCAATTTGATCCCAAGGTAGATACATTTTCAGCGATCATGCAAAGATAACCTCCGCTGAACATGGAGCCATCCCTCTTTCTGTTGCCACTCTGTGCTCCTAATTACTTCTGAATTCCGTAGACAGCACCATTTTATTTCTGCATGACCGGCAGTTAACAGAGCTTCGCAACTCCTCATCCATGGCATCAACCATGCCGTTCTCCGCTGGCCTCGTTTCTCTTGGGTCTCCGCCGCCGCAGCGCCACAGCTGCAGGTTCCAGCGATATCATCGACCGGGCACTCTCATTTCATCAGGCAATTGATCAAATCATATCTGAGTGGTATACTCTGTATCGGTCTCCTTAATTAGGTGGTCTTTCTGACGGAAGGAATTGTCTTTCTGTAGCTATAAGGCATGGTCAGGTTAAAGCTATGGCTGGAGTGAGCATGGATGGCTTGGCACAGCCTCAAGCCCCAGTTGCAGTGGTTACCGGAGCATCGAGGGGGATTGGGCGAGCGATAGCTGTGGCTCTTGGCAAAGCAGGGTGCAAGGTAAATACTTATAAGTATGGGCAATCAAATGAAAAAAGAGAGTGAAGTACTATTCCTTCAAAGAAGCATGGAAATTGTATAATTGTAAGGCTAGTTGAGCTGTGGTTTCATTGGAACTGTACTGAACATCATCTTTTGTTTGTTTAAGGTAGTTGTGAACTATGCCAAGTCAGGCATGGAAGCTGAAGAAGTGTGCAGAGAGGTGAGTAAAATAGCTCCTTCTAGCCTTCTAGCCGACCCAATGTATGATACAGTTGCTCGCATACAAGTGCATTTTACCTCATCGAATACTTTTCATGCCATGCTTGTCTTCCTTCTGCCACACAAACACATATCATGATCCATTCAGATCATGGAGTCCGGTGGCACTGCCATCTCCTTTTCAGCCGATGTCTCCATTGAAGCCGAGGTTGAAACCATGATGAGAGCGGTGAGTTGTCATCAGTTAATTACTCTAGGCAGAACAATAACAGACAATTCTCCGAGTGAGTGCGTACTTTATACATGATGTTGGATGTTGGCTCAGGTAATTGATACTTGGGGAACGCTGGACGTGATGGTGAACAATGCAGGTTCTCCTTTGTTTTCATCTCTCTGTCTGCCTTCCCCTGCACAACTGACTACGTAAGTTGGCATTTGTATCGCCTTGACAGTGGGTTTTGATGGCTTGGGGGCCATTCTTGGTGGGCAGGGATCACGCGAGATGCTCTGCTAATGCGGATGAAGAAGGCGCAGTGGCAGGAAGTAGTGGACGTAAACCTTACCGGTGTTTACCTCTGCGCCCAGGTGAGATGTGCTGTTCACTTGGCCTCCGTAATGGGCATCAAATATGCTTTAAAAATCTTGTTTCAGGCTGCGGCGGCAGTGATGATGAAGAGGAAGAAGGTACAGAGTATTAGTTGACTATGTGCCGTTTCTATTCTTAGAAGCGTCTTTGTTATATGATCAGAGACATAATTTGTTGGTACAGTTTTTTCACTGGTTAATTGCTCAGGGAAGAATCATCAACATCGCCTCAGTTGCCGGGATGATCGGCAACATTGGCCAGGCCAACTACTGCGCCGCCAAGGCCGGGGTGATTGGATTGACCAAGGCCATGGCCCGGGAATACGGTGGCAGAAACATAAATGCAAGTAGCAGCCAATGCAGCCTAGAATAAGCATATCTTGATTAAAGTGCTGCTCCTTATTTGAATATTAAGCTTGTCTGACATTTTGCCTGGTTGGTTTTGCAGGTGAATGCAGTTTCCCCGGGCTGGGTCGCGTCTGACATGACCGCAAAACTAGGCGACGACATCGAACGAAAGGCGCTCGAGACAATACCACTAGGTAAGTAGTAGTGGTAGTAATAATCTGCATTGGCTAAATTCCATATGAATCAGAACAGAAGATGGAATATAGAGTTTCCGGTTATAAGCATCCGCCCATAACTCTTGCAATGACACACCGCTTGGCATGAGCGGGTTCGCTATCTCCAAAAAAAATATCTTGCAATGGCACCAAAGATGAAACAGCGTTTTCGTTTTGGTTTTACTGCCTTTTCTTGCTGATGGAAACTTCAGGACGATTCGGCAAGCCAGAGGAGATTGCTGGACTGGTGGAGTTCTTGGCTGTTCATCCGGCTGCAAGCTACATGACCGGGCAGGCAAGTAGAAATGGTTTTCAGATATGTCCTTCATATGGACCCGACGTATTAACATAGTTATGTGTTAGTGTACTTGAAGACTTGACTTGTTTAATTCTGCAAGTGCAGGTGCTCCCAGTTGATGGTGGCCTGTCCATTTGAGTGTTACTGAAACCGAACCTAAGCGAGATGTGGAAACGTAAATTTTCCAATGGGTTGTGTCACACAAAATTAAGCACAAGAGGGCTCCATGCCTTTGCGTCAGGCTTGTGGCGTACGGAGTGCCTACTCATGTGTTCTTTACTGGGAGGTTGGAGAAAGTTATAGTCTGGATGGAAATTCAGTAGTATGTATTGCCCATAGCGTATACTCGATCATTTGGTTCAACCGAAAGTACCAGAAAAATAACCAAAGTTAACGAATGTATATCCAAGATGTATTGTACAAGTCCGCCAAATGTAATGTTTTGGCTGTCCTTCGTCTTCGACATTTTTATTTTGCATCAAAGAGTATTTGAATTAGCATGTTAGGCATTTTATACTGTCCGTAGAGCGCCTCTACTGAAGAAGTGAACTTGAGAATCGAGGCGTCAAAAGTATCCATTTCAGTGGCCTGATTATGGGAACAGATCATACGAGTGATTCAAAATTCAGAGCTGAAAACTGCCAACAGGCAATATCTATCTTTGAACATGACGCTGAAGGCACCTTATATAAAAGTCACAGCTAATAGGGATCAAACACCCCTTCGTGCTCCCCTCTTGCCGAACTCCCGGCCAGGTTTAGAACTCGAGAAGATTTTGCAAAATTTTGAGCACTCATTTGGTTTAACTGAAACTGAAGCAGTCAGACATATGAGGTAACACTACAGCGCCAGGAAACAAGAAAATATTACATACAGGTAGATATAAATAAACTTACTAGTGAATCAGCGTATTACTAGCCTGTAGGATTACTAGCACATGATATTATTTGCAACACCTCAGGTATTCTGCATAAAAATATAGCAGGGCTGCACTTTATGGATATCAGGTATTCAGGTGAAGTTATATTGTTGAGTTGTCTTGTAACGTGTTGGCTTGCATGCCCATGTATTTAGGATCACAGGCCTGCGTGCCTTATGACTCGGGCAGCGCCCGGTGTATATAAACCTCTGTTGTAACACTTGATCAATATACGAGAGTGATTTGATCCTCCAACTTATATCTCCAAACTCGAGATATATAGCGTCAGAACCCACGAACTAAATACTATTGGTATCGAAGGAGGGAAGATGTATTGCAGAAATCAGATTAAAGTCACTGAATAATACTTGGAGAAGAAGATGATAACCCAATCCACCAAGTAGTCTACTTCATGGCGATCGATCTGATCTACCAACTAGTCTAGTTCTAGCACTAGATACATATAATCTATGGTGGAAGTAGGAGGAACTGAAATTACACACAGGGGACAGAGTTAACTGACCCCCCCAAAAAAAAGAGTTAGCTGACCCCCGCAAAAAAAAAGAGTTAACTGAAGCTTACATCAGTTAAACTTCAGTTAACTGCGTGTTTTCAAAAAAAAAAAATCAGTCAGCCGTAGCCGTTGTCGGACAGTGAACAGGGGAGCCCTTGGTCTTTGAGGGGCGTTGATCTTTGAACTGGTAGCTGTCGAATTCTTCAGAGAAGGTGTCAAATTCTTCAGGTGTGTACTGAAACAAGAAAATTTGAGCACTCATTCGATTTAACTGAAACTAAACCAGTCAAACATACAGGTAAAACTGAAGCATCAGGAAACCAGGGCCTAGAAATTACAACGATCATCACTTGCAAGCATAAAACGAAGCTCTGACTAGTCATTTGGTTAAACTGAAAGTTAATCAGTCAAAAAATTGAGGCAAAACCAAAAGTTAACGATTAACACTGACATCAACAGAAAGTATGAAGTACATCTTTCATAACTGGAGCGCATCCCAGCCGTCCGTCTCCCTGGCAGCGTTGCGGTTCGCGTCTTGACAGTAGCTGTTGAATTCTTCAGGGAAGATGTCGATCTCTTCAGGTATGTTCAGAGACAGGAAGTTGAGAGAACTAAAAAAATTGAGCACTCATTTGCTTTAACTGATGAGTCAGACTGTGGAATCTAAAAAAGGAAACAACCTCCAAAAATTGGTTAAACTGAAAGTGGAGCAGTCAAAAACTTGAGGCAAAACTGAAGAGTCGGAAAAGAACCAAAGATTAACGGATCAAACTGCACACTGAATGACATCCACAGCAAGTATATAGTATGTATAGCATTGCCACATTTAATTTGGCCACATCACAGGAATCATTCTGCTCTGTTCTGTCAAAACAGAGCAAAGCAGAATAGGTTCAGGAATTAAGCTGTCTGCTCCCATGGTTCAGAAGACATTCTCCACTCACAGCGGTGAGATGAGCTAGCTCTTCCCTGCCGGCGGCGGTGGTGGGCCGGGGTTGTGGCAGAACATGCACGCATTGTCGCCGGACAAGCGGCAAGCCTCGCACCTCGAATAGGCGGCACGCTGTGAACCCGCCGGAGGAGAAGGCTCGGTCGCCGCCAGCAGCTCCGCCACCTAATCCCGGAACTGCTGCTGACCCTGAGGCGCACAGGAAGAGGCTAAAAATTGGGCCTCCTGCACTTCGGATAGCCCAACCAATGGCCCAAATTATTAGCCGGCCCAGTTTTATCCTCTCTTTTTTTTGGAGAAACCATTCCAGTTTTCACAAAGTTCCAGTGTTAAAAATGAAAATAAAATGATACTGCACTTTTTATCTATTTGTCATCTTGCTCCAAGTATAGAGTGCTAACGATGTGATGTATGTATTCCCTCCGTATATAAGGTTTGTCTGAAGACAAACTTCGTAAAGTTTGACCATATTTATATGAAAACATAGCAACATCTACAATACTAAAGTTATACTACAATATGAAAATCAAATTCATGATTCATGTAATTATATTGATTTCGTATTGTGAATGCTGATATTTTTTTCTCTATAATGTCGGTCAAACTTTATGAAGTTTGACTTCAGGCAAATCTCATAGAAGGCGCATTGGAGAAGAGAAGAAAATTTTCATGAAGCATGAGCAGCTATATCGGTAGATTTGCTAAATTTCTCATACCAATTTATCATAGGGATAATCAGCTCAATGTTAGATAAATCGACGAGTGGTTAGGTTAATTCTCAAGTGATATGAATGACGTGAAAGTCGCCCTAATCAAAGTGCCTCTCTGCTACCTGTAAGACTTGCTCTTAATTTTCTTTCAAAGTTCCTTCTTGTGTGCAACCTTTGTTGAGAATTTGATACCTAGATGGTCTACGTTACCATGCAATGAGAATGATATAGGATTCCCCTCTCCCTTTCACTTTCTATAAAAGTTCATCTCACTAGTAGAAAAAAGGCCTTTAGTCGCGGTTCATAAGGGCCTTTAGTCCCGGTTCTGGAACCGGGACTAAAGGGTCGTTACTAAAGCCTCCCCCTTTAGTCCCGGTTCTTATACGAACCGGGACTAAAGGCCCTCCACTAAAGGAAATTTTTTGAATTTTTTTTTGATTTTTTTTAATTTTAAATTTCTGAATTATTTTAACCTCTAATCTCTAATCACCCCTCATCACTGCTCAATTTAATCTCTAATCTCTAATCACCCCTCATCATTCCAAATTATCTAACTTCCCGGACGGTCACCCATCCTCTCACTACTCCAGCCTGAGCACGCTTAACTTCCGGATTCTATTCTCCCTCGTTTCCAAGTCCCGGTTCGTAACGCAACCGGGATTAATGCTCTTTTCTGGCCGAACGAAAGCCCTGTTTTCTACTAGTGTCTCCTCTCAGATTTGTGTAAGTGCCCTCTCGCTGCCAGTACATCATGGCCCCGGAGGGCCTCAGGTCTTTCCAAGACGCGACGAGTAGCAGCTCCACAGTAGCTTGACTTGTCATCATTGTAGCACAAGAGAAAGAACTGGCAGATTGGCAGGGGTAAGAGATGTAAATATATAATGTGAGCTAGTAGTTGAGAGTTTCTGTTTTATGCAAGACCAATTTAAAAGCATCTTGTAAGTGCATCTAGTGCCCCTTAGTGATTTTGGTGTATTGAAGACTTATAGGTTAAGGGACTAATGCGTTTGTGAGTGTACAGAGGTTTATAAGTCTATAAGAAGTTTGATATTTACAGAGAAAGTCGACCCCTAAAAATGAAGTTCTTCGACTGAAGACTTTGGATCTCTGAAGACTTTCTGAAGACTTTGAAAGTGAAGAAATTGGTGTGACGGTGAAGACTTGGTATTCATTCGAGGAACATGAAGCGTGAAGACTTTTATTTTCGTAGTTTCATTTTCTCTTTCTTGAGTCATAGGAAACATCGTACTGTTAAAGGGGGTCGAGGAAATACTAAGGAAAAATTTCCATGTGATGCTCAACTCAAAATCCTACACCTATCAATCCCTTCGAGTGAAGCCATTGGAAATCTGATACAGTTCAGTCAATTTCTTCAGTGACAGGGAAGTTCTTCTAGTCTTTGAGGAATTTGTCCTGACTGAGGAGTTAGGAATTCGCCAGTGCGGATTGCCTACACAGTGAGGAACATGATAGCCCTGAGGATTTTGCTACTCAAAATTCCGACAATTGCTATGCTATGCGCCAGCTGTCCCAAAATATCTATCCACCTAACGATCATATCATTGAAGGGCATTTATGTTTTATCATGTCGGGCTGATCCCTAGGCTATAAATAGTCGCCCCCTAAACTCCAAGTGATTGAGCATCACTGAAGAGATTGATCCTACGTGGATCCGACGCTTGTTACCTTGAAGACTGTGCTTCTTCCAGACGGTTAGGCGTCATGGTCTAGAGCATCCAAGAGGAATTGTGGATCTCCGAGTGACCAAGTTTGTGAAGGTTTGGAAGTCACCTGAAGACTTACCACGAGTGATTGGACGAGGTCTGTGTGACCTTAGTTCAAGGAGAATACGGTGAGGACTGGGTGTCCTGAGCTGCGTGTTCAGGACTGGGTGTCCGGGACTGTGTGTCCTCGAGTTTAAATACTCAGCCGCTCCAACCAGACGTACAACTGAGACAGCAGTTGGAACTGGTCTACCAAATCATTGTCTTCACCAAGCACACTGGTTCCATTTCCTCAACTCTTCCATTTCCTCATAATTGAGTTGTGTACTTGTTCATATCTGTGTTTGAAGACTTTGACTGAAGACTTTCTTAATTTTCTCAGTTCAATTTCTTCAGTCTATTTGTCTTCATCCTGTGTCATCCTGTGTTTACGCTTCCTGTACTCTGTGTCTGTCTTCATTTCATCATGATGACTATGCTTGTATTCTGTTATGTTTACTGTTGAGTACTTATTCCGCTGCTAATAATTCTTTGCTAAGGAATTTCCTCACCGGCAAATTCCTCAGTGAAGAATTTCATAAAAATCGCCTATTCACCCCCCTCTAGTTATAATGCACTTTCACATCTGTTCTCCAAGGGATAAAAAGCGCATGGCTTGAAAAAAAAGCAAAAACATTTTCTTTAGAATAGTGAAGGAAATGAAGATATGAGTTGGTCACAAGCCTCATTTGGGTGTAACTGAAACCGAACCAGAGCGATGTCTGAAAACAACGTTGTGGCATGCATGGAGTGGCTACTCTTGTGTTCTTTACAAGGAGGTTGGAGAAATTTGTGGTCTGGATGGAAGTTCAGTAGTATGTATTGGCCATAGCATATTATTAGAATTTACAATCATGGTCACATGTAATTAGCTTAAGATGAAACAGTAGCGACGAAGCACTGAGTACTCAACTGGTTTAAGCCAAAGTTTAACGAATGAATATCCAAGTGTAATGTTTTGGCTGTCCTTTGTCTTTGACGTTCTTTTGTCTCAAAGTGTATTTGAATTAGCATGTTGGGCATTTTATAATTTATACTGTCTGTAGAGCGCGTCTACTGAAGAACCAAACTTGAGAATCAAGGCGTCATAACTTGTGACAGATTAGCATCCATCCATTTCAATGGCCTGATTACAGGAACCATATGAGTGATCCAAAGTTGCATTCAAAGTTGCAAAATTGAGTTGCATTCAAAGTTGCAACATCTATCTTCAAACGTGACGCTGAAACCAGATTAAAGTCACTGAATACAGTTCATGGTGATCGATCTGATCCACAAACGGCAGAAGCTACTTACTGGAGGAACTGAAATTACACGCAGTGTAACAGAGCTAACTGAAGCTTACAGCAGTTAAACTTCAGTTAACTATGTGTTTTCAAATAAACCTTCAGTTAACTGTAGCAGTTGTCAGACATTGAACATAGGAGCCATTGGTCTTCCAGAGGCGCTGATCTTTCATAAGTGGAGCGCATCCTAGCCGTCCGTCTTTCTGGTAGCTTGGAATTCTTAAGAGAAGTTGTCGATTTCTTCAGGTACATTCAGAGAACTTTTGTCAAAAAAAAAAGTTCAGAGAACTAGTGTACTGGCGCAGTCACAAGAAAATTTGAGCACTCGTTAGGTAAAACCGAAACATCATTCGGCTTAGCCTCTGTGTGTGAGCGCAATGTAACTCAAGATTGCATCCGCGAAACTCTCATCAGTGATTGCAATATATTTTCTACTAGGACAAATTAAACCTTGCGACTATCTGTTTTCCAAAGGCCTCTGCATCACTTTTGGGGGACGCATGAAGCAATCTAAGCCCCCATAGTGCATCGCCGGGCAAAGCCTGTGGGCCTGCGGTGGCGACGGGCCCTTATTCTCTGGCTAGTCGCGGCGGGACTCCTCGCGCAGGCAAGTGGCCAATCTAAAATGCATGTCAGTAGTACATGATATTGAGCTCTCTTAAAAAAATCAGTACATGTAATTAGAAAAGAAGTTTTAAATAGCACGCTAAGCCTCTTAGCGGCGGACCTCTTCTAAACGCTATAGCGCGCTATTTAAAATGTTTGTTC
Source organism: Triticum urartu (assembly GCF_003073215.2). Lineage (NCBI taxonomy): Eukaryota > Viridiplantae > Streptophyta > Magnoliopsida > Poales > Poaceae > Triticum > Triticum urartu. The sequence goes on along the minus strand of NW_024114803.1, from coordinate 3,048 downwards.
ATTTGTTTGGACCAAAGTCTCTTAGCGCAAGACCTTTTGTAAACGCTATAGCGGGCTATTTAAAACCATGGAAAAGACTCTACTAAACTTAAGGTATTCTGGATAAAAATATCACAGGACTGCATGTAAAAGCACTTGTTTCAGAAAAACCTAGATATCAGGTGTTGTTATATCTCTAGCCCACGAACTACAGTAATCGTTAGCAAGAATCACGAATTGGTATCGGAGGAGGGAAGATGGACACAATTCATGGCCATGGATCTAATCTACCAAGTTGGTGTATTTCTAGAACTAGCTACAGATAATGGAGAAGAATATCTGAGAACGACGGAAGCAACTTATAGGAGGAATTGAAATTACAGCAGTTAAACTTGAGTTAACTGTAGCTGTTGTCGGAGAATGAACAGGAGAGCCCTCCATCTTCGAGAGGCGTTGATCTTTCATAACTGGAGCGCATCCTAGCCGTCCGTTTCCCTGGCAGGTGTCGAATTCTTCAGAGAAGGTGTCGATTTCTTCAGGTACGTTCAGAGACAGGAAGTTCAGATAACTAGTGTACTGGTATCTAAGATAACACTAAAGTGCCAGGACAAATATTATGTATTGGTATCCAAGGAGGGTAGATGTACTAAAGTCACTACCCAACTCTGTTATATGTATCATCACTCGTAAGCTTAAACAGGAACAGTAGCAACTAAACTCTGAGTACTCATTTGGTTAAACTAAAGTGAATCAGTCAAACACTTTGGAGCCACCAAAAGCTACTTACAGTCAAGTGTAGCTATTGTCGGACACTGAACAGTAGATCCCTTGGTCTTCGAGAGCCGTTCATCTTCCATAACTGGAGCGCATCCCAGCCGTCCGTCTCCCTGGCAGCGATCCGGTTCACGTCTTGATACTCAGTTGCTGTCGAAATCTTCAGAGAAGATGTCGATTTCTTCAGGTATGTCCTGACAACTGAAACTAAAAATTTGAGCACTCATTCGCTTTATCTGATTATTACTCAGTTGCTGTGCAAGATACAAAAGGAAACGACCTCAAGCAAGGAAGCTCACTGATTTGGTTAAACTGAAAGTGAAGCATTCAAACACTAGAGGCAAAACTGAAGTGTCAGAAAAAAACCAAAGATTAACAGATCAAACTGCACACTGAATGACATCGACAGCAAATCTACTAATGTCAGATCACTGACAAGGAAACAAGTACTGTACATAGTTTCATGGATCTACTCAAGTATGTATGGAAGCATTGCCACATTTGGCCACATCGTGTCAAAAGTCAAAACGAGAGCGAAGCAGAAATGGCTCAGCAGTTAAGCTGTCTGCTCCCGGAGTTGAGAAAAGCTAGCAGAGCCCCCCTGGCGGCGGTGGCGGGCCGCGGCGGTGGCGCACCGTGCACGCCCTTTTGCCGCAAGTCTCGCATCTCCTCGAGATGGAAAAGTCCTTGTCCTTTGTAACAATGGCCACCCTCTTCAAGTCCTCCTCCAGCTTCGCCCGTCTAGCCAGATGCTGGTTCAGCGCATCCTGCTCATTCACCGGGACTGCCCCTCCCTGGCCCTGCGGCTCAAGGACCGGACCCGGAGCCTACTGCACATCGGCTTCGCAAGCCTCGCAGATCCACTTGGGGTCCTCGCCCTCGACCACCAAAACCGTCTGCGTCTCCAACGGCTTGTCGCAGAGAAGGCACAAGTTTATGTCTGGACGCTGAATCGCCTGGTCCAGCCCATCTAGAAACTCCTGCTCGATGTCCAGGACTGCCTCCAGCTCCATATATGGGACTGCCTCCTGGCCCTGAGGCGCACCGGCGTTGCTGTGAACTGGGCTCGAAGGCTCCCAGCAAATCTTGCAGAAGTAAGGCTCCCCGCTGCCGGAGTCGTCGACCACCAAAGCCCTCTGTATCTGCGTGTTGCACTGAAAGCACCTGCCTGCAATGCTTGCACCTGAAGAAGAACTCTGCTCCGGCGACACGGAAGAAGACTGGCCGCGGTGGGGGTCGAGCTGACCGATGGCAATGCCCTGACCCTGAGGCGCACCGGCGTTGCTGGGAATGGGAATGCCCTGACCCTGAGGCGCACCGGCGTTGCTGGGAATGGGAATGCCCTGACCCTGAGGCGCACCGGCGTTGCTGGGAATGGGAATGCCCTGAGCCTGAGGCGCAATCGCGTTGCCGGGCTGCCGCCTTGCCAGTAATCTGCGCCGGCTGGCGTCTCTTAGGCTAGTTACTATAAGAAACCAAAGAAAAACAAGAAATCCAACTCCGGCGTGAGTGAAGAACCAAGAACCGCACGGACCAGAGAGAAAGAATTTGCGATTTTCTTGGGTTGGGAAGGAACACACCTGTAACATGATTGCCCCCGCGCCCGTGACCGAGAGCTGGAAGAGACGGAGGTCGGGTCGCACAGGCCGCCGGCGCGTGGCGCGTGGAAGGCTCCCCGCTGTAGGCTACAAAAGAATTACACAATGGAGGGAATAGAAACCAAGAAATCAATATCAGATTCAGACGTCAACGAACCAAGAAACCAAGGCATCTGACAGATGTTACAATTAATCCAGGAAGCGGGCATCAACCTCGAAAGAGACCAAGAAATCGAACTCCGACGTTAACTAACCAAGAAACCGCACGGACCAGAGACAAAGAACTTGAGAGGGAACCCACCTGGATTGTCCAGCCCCAGCGGCGGAGCGAGTGCCCCGTGCCAGGCGTCGGAGGGGCCTACAGCGGTGACAGTCGCCGACGACACCCGTACTACAGTATCGCCGGCTCCGGCTGTAGGCGCCGCACACGAACTGCCTGTACGATCGAAAGAAACCAAGAAATCGAACTCCGACGTCAATGACGAACCAAGAAACCACACGGACCATAGAGAAAGAATTTTGCGCTTTTCTTGGGAGGGAACGCACCTTGATTGCGCAGCGGCTGCTCGATCATCGTCATCGGTGCCGACTGAGAGAATCCCCCGTGCCCCGACCCGCCGCCGCGGCCGCCTCTACGGAACAGTAAAGGGTCGCCGGCGCGGCCTGGAAGCGGGGGGGGGGGGGCGGCGCGGGGGGG
>NW_024114802.1:0-23792 GCF_003073215.2 Triticum urartu | reverse complement strand
TTTGAAATTTGTGTGAATCTCAAGTTTGTGATTAACTTTACTAGTGCCACTAGCTTTCAAATTAGAATAGTTAAAATTTGAATTGTTTGAAATTTGTGTGAATCTCAAGTTTGTGATTAACTTTACTAGTGCCATTAGTTTTCAAATTAGAATAGTTAAAATTTGAATTCTTTGAAATTTGTGTGAATCACTAGTTTATGATTAACATTGGTCCCGGTTCTACTTTGAACCGGGACTAATGGGCTGAGCCGGCCTGGACCATAGCCCTGTTTTCTACTAGTGAAAGTAGATCAGCCCACGTAAAAAAAAACATAATGTTCGATCTAGAAATCTTAGGCTAGAAATCTGATAGGCCGTGAGATTGATTATCTTGCCATTGCAAGTAAAAAAACATATTCTGCCCTTGACCTATAGAACTGGAAAGTCCCTTGCGCCACGCCTCCAGTTTGCCCATAATCCTAGGAAGCAAACACCCAGCCCCCTCAAAAAAAAACACCCCATTGATTCCAATCTGGTGACCTTTCCTCTTCACAACACCATGGGAAACAAGATTCAGCACATCTCTCCCTAGATCCACGGCGGCTAGCATTCTCCTCGCTCGCTGCCAAACCAGGAACGACCGACGATGCCCAGGTTTTTTTGAAGGAAACAGTAGATGTCGGGCGCAACCCTGGCGGCCAAGGCAGCAAGGCCATGCTGACAGGGCTTAACCCGACGCCAGCAAAGAAGCAGCATGCGTCCAGTCTGGTGGCCGGTGAGGAGAAGGTAATACCCAGCAACAGGAGGCACGGCGATGCAGCGGAAGACAGGAAGAAGGTGATGAGCTTCTCAAGGATTTGCTTGGATCTGCCACCACCTCCTCTTCCATGCCCCATCTCCTTTCCAGAAGGAGGATGCTTGCTAGCATGCACTAGACTGAACCAATAGAAACCCGTATATCTTCCTCGCATCTCCAATTTTTCACTTCTCCTCCCGTCGAGTATGTTCTGAATTCTCCTCATGTGTCTCTTCCTCACCTTGTTAAAGATTTCTTTCAGATTATTACGTATGGCAAAAACTTTTTTTGAGGGGCTTTGATGACTTTTTTTCACCTCTTTTAATTTTCTCATCAATTGTGTGAATGCCAACCTCATTGTTGACAGTGAGAATAGCTGATTTCGCATGGATCAAGCGAGGAATCACAATCATTACTACTGGCCTGCCGTTCATATTACTACCTAGAAGCTATAATCAATTGCCTGGGAGGAAGTAGAATTGTAACCCAATACAAGATTTATAGTGACAACTAGGCTGTTACTGTAGTCTGCTAGATGTACACATTTTCCTTTCAGGATATATATACCTTAATATTTTGACATTAGACTTCACACAAAGTAGTTCTGCATATTGAATTAAACAGAAGAACCGTTTTGTTTCTCCACTGTTCCCGTGTAGGTGTCGCCTGTCGGAAGCTCGGAGCTGCTTATACAATCAGATCAAGCATTGGTTGGATACAATGAGGTGAGCATTGAGTTGTCAGGGCAGAGACATGGTGATGGTCAATTAAGGAGTTTGAGGATGTTGGTGATAAGGTTTCAGGAAGATGTATCGTTGGAGCAAAATGTAAGTTTTCTTCTAGAATTACTTAGGCCTATGTTGACTGTTTCCAATTGGCTAGATGGCCCTACTTTATGTCCTGATATGGTGTGTCCTTTATGTTCTGACTATTTAGTATGGTTTGGTTGCGAATTAGATCTTAAAAAGTTAGTTGGGCTTCCATCCTCGATCTGGAGGCCCTTCCAGTCCTTGGGCGGTCACTCTGGTGATAAAATGGTGCACATAATTTAACTTGAAAGACTGAATGTTACAGTATGGATTTCTGTGGTTTTTCCTTTGTGTATGTGCAAACTAAACCTAGCCTTAACTTCCGTAGAATATGTCTACGGACAGGATAATATAGGCTTCGTGGTTTTTCTATTAGAGTACAGATTAGACTTGCTTCCAGTGTGTATTCAAAGTGGGCGGCATATGACCATTGCGCCATGACGTCCTAAGCATATCAACAAACAATTTTCACCCTTTGTATCCCGATGAATATAAGGATTGAGAATGAACCAGCTTTGTTATTTCTAACAGCAAACTGCTACGTCACGAATATCTACATATCGTGTTGGCATGTCTTCCTTTTTGTTTGCAATGTGATTAGCAGTACCTTTCCTTGGAGTTTATGAATGTAATCAAATACGTTATTCTGCATGAGTTGTGCTTCCAAATCTAAATTGAAACTGACCACATATTTCCCAACATCAAATACTTACGATCAAGTATTTGAAGTAAATACTTCACAAACTTCTATGTTTAGTGTGTCAGTGTGTTGCTGAAGCTATGCATTACTACAAAGTACTGCACATGCAGTACTTTAGGATTTGTACATTATCTGTAGTTTGCTAACGAGAGTGCAGTACTATCTATATTGAAGCCACTATGAATGTCAATACATTTTTAGACCAACATATATGATTAGATTACGCATGTAGAATATAAAATGGCAAACAATTTGCTGATGAAACAAATTTTCTCATAAAGAGAGGAATCACGCAAACAAATTAGTAGGACTAATTTTTAACCTTCGCCGATTTTCCACACATCTCACAGCATATGCCAAATGTATTTATAATCTGTAATTTGGCTATAACTCATGGTTTTGTACGTAGTACATTAATAATAGGCCCACAATGGAATTATATTAGTTACTAAAATTGGTGTCGTAGTTTGATAAAAAATAAGCCAAATCTTCTTTAGTAGAGAAACTTGGTATATCGAGAAGTCGAGGTCAAGAACAGTTGGGAGATTTTCACGGGCTTACCATGTTCTCATGGTCATGGTTAAATTATGGAACACTAATGCATTTTCACCTAATTTTTGTTTCAAATCTACCACGATATATGTTACACTTTACATTTTTACATTTCCACAAACTATGTTTGATCTAAGATTGTTCCATCCTAATGTCCTGTGACAGGAATCTTTTCAAAATGTTGGTGGTGAAGCGACTTGCATGGTAGGCTCCAAAGAAGTTATAACCAAAGGGACTGCTTGCATGTAGTGGGAAGAAGGATCTCTATATTATCAGTGCAAAATCATCATCCGTAAGTTCTAGCAATGTCTAAGGCATGCTTACTAAAAATGACGATTTGACATCGGCAAGGAGTCACAGATCGGGCATGTAATATATATGCAATGTTGTAGGCTACACTTATTGAAAACGATGATTTGACATCGGCAAGGAGTCACGGGACAGGCAGGTAATATATATGTTGAGGATTTTGTGAAATCGAAGCTATTTCATGATTTGGTCCTAATCAGGATCGAGTAAAAAGCTTGGGCATGCCTCTCGAGCGAGAATATGTTTCTAATCTCTAGGCTTATACTGAATCCCTTTTTTTGCTAACAGTACAATGTGTACAACGATCAATATTATCTCCAGTTGATTTGAAATTGTCTATGTACTTTTTTTTATAATTGTTCCTTATGCCTTCTATCACATGTTTATTACTCTGGATGCATTGTGAATGTTGGCTGCCTTTTTCATTGCTTGATGAATCCTCTGATGTAGATATGGCGGTATGCCCAGAGGAGCACGGACCATCATATAGGACCAAAGTCATGCATGATGCCTGATGCATATATACGGTGGGGAAAGTAACACTTTAATGATTACGAGGCAAAATTAATGTTTCATACACAAAGCAATAAATAACTTATAATAGTACAAGATTAACATATTAACTTATAATGTTAAAATGATGGAAACTGATAAAACTACAAAACTAATTAATGTATTCTCTATTATCCACATTGTTAGTTCATACCAATGCTTTATATAATACCCCGCCCGTCGAATAATATAAGATCGATTTGCGAGTTGTTTTAGCTTGAAAAATAATTTTATATTATGGGACAGAGGGAGTACATTGTAGAAGCTAGACCGTGCAGGTGCACGGGTTGACGACTAGTAATAACAATGCGTTGTTTTTTATAATTTATAAGTAAGAATAATGAGTTTTTTATTAAAATTTATAGGTAAAAATAATCAGTTTATATTTTAATTTTGTATGAGTTTTGTGTTAATGCCTAACATTTTTTCGCTTATTAAAAAATATTAATAAGTTTATTGCTATAACTAATAATTTGGAAACGACCGTTCATAAAAAACACTACTTCACATAGAATTTATTAAGTAGTTAAATTAAAAACACTACTTAATACAGAATTTATTAAGTAATTATATTACAAAGAGTACTTAATACAGATTTATTTCGTATTGACATTATACATATGATGGTAGATATTACTAATGTAATTTGGGTTCATTTGAAGGATGTCAAAAAAATATTGTAGATAGTACTAATAAAATTTGCATAGTGTGGCAAATAATAAAAAATAAGACAGATAGTAATGATATGATTTGAGTTTACACTGCTTGCAGTACGGACGCACTTCCCGGACAGTGTAATGAGCTTACATTGTTCGGGCAGTGCGGCAGTGCCGCCCCTAGCAGTCCAAAGTCAAACCAAATTATTACTAATTGTCTCACATAGCAATGTGCACGAACGCAGGTATATAAGCCGGTCGTGGCGTCCCTCGGCGCGCGAGGTGGGACTAAAAAAGCGTCCCTTCCACCTCCCCCCGCGCCGTGACTCATAGAAGGCAATAAAATTGTGATGCAAAAAAAATAAGCCCACTTGTGCTTGCATGCCGCAACTGCGCTTAATCGGTCCGGCTCGATCAAACCGTGCGGCGAAAGGGCCGGCCTCTCGGCCCAGCTACGGCCTGCAGCACAGTCAAACGGGACAGTGGCGGGACGGGATGGGAATCAGAGGAGTTCAAAAGTGAGGTGGGAGGCAGGTATATAAGGCGGTCGTGGCGTCGTTCGGCGGGCGAAGTGGGACTAAAGTTTAGTCGGGACCCCCGCCGACCCTGCCCCCGCACCGCGCGCACAGTGAACGGGTCGGCCTACGCGCGCCCTCGCGCGCAGTCACTGGGCCGGCCAACACGCGGTGTCATTGTTTTTTTAGTTATTTGTTTATTGTTTCAAAAATAATATTAAGTTTTTTAATAAATGTTGTATTGTATAAATAATAATGAAAAGTCCTACGCATTGTATAAATGTTCAATAATTTATGTAATGTTCATTATTTTTTTATGTGTTTTGCATTAATGGCAAAAGTAGTTTTCATAATAGTAAAGAGGTTTTTGTTATAATTTATAACTAATAATAATTTGGAAAATACCCTTCTTAAAAAACACTACTGTATATATAATTTATTTAGTAGTTATGTTAAAAATAATACTTAATATATAAATTATTATGTAATTATATTAAAAACTCTACTTAATATAGAATTGAATTCATGGAAAAAACCATAAAAAATTCATATCCGATCAATGTCGGTTGCATGTGTGGTACGAGGTGGCATGCATGAAACGTCACCCAATTTTGGGAGGCAGTGGGCATGCCCATCTTAGGGGCCCACGCAAGATTTGAACGAATTCGGACACCAAACGCACGTTGCGTCCCGACCGGTCAGTGTTTTCGGTGCGTTTCATGAAGAAAACCATAGGAAATTCATACGGTGCCGGAAAATTATGAAAACTTGCACGCATGATGGACCTGGCGATGAGTGCGTGTGCAAAAAGTTTGGGGTCCACTGACTGAGTCAGAAAAGAGAACGCATGCTGGCCCTGGTGATGAGTGCGTGTGCAAAAAATTTGAATGGTTGCATTAAAAAATGCATTAATATTTTCTGAAGTTAAAAAAACATCGGAGATAATGGCTCTCTTTTTGAAGAATATGCATGATCCATGTGAACCTTCACAAGCTCTGAGCAGGTGAAGACTCACATCGATCCTGCATATCCTCCAGACAGAGTCCCACAAACTGAGATGTTTGTGCATTGACCAAAAGAAAATTATATAAAGGAGTCAACGGCGGGCCGGCTTAGCGATGTGGTATTAAACTATAAACTGAAATGTTAAAGTACAATGCATGTTTTTAATAAATGCATCATGGGCCAGCCGGCGGTAGTTTTACGGGACGGGCCACGTGGCCCACTATGGCGTGACCATGTCTATGACGCCGTACGTGCGTGCATGGCATGGAAACCACGCGGCCATTACCTCGCCCCAGGACCGCCTAACCCCGCCGCCTCCACGCACGTCCTCACCCCTCCCCGCTCCGACGGTCGCACCGCCGTGGCCGTCCCAACTCCCTCCCCTGCCGGCCTGACGGCGGCCATACAATCCGGCATCTGCGCGCGCGACTTGGATCTCAGGCCCGGCCTTGCCGTCTCGGCAGAGTCGTCGGCACCCTAAACCCTAGGACGGGCCGTCGGCCAGCGCGCTGGTGTTGGCAGAGGGCGCGCGGCTGCCACGACTAACCCACACCGGGTGGGGTTAGGCAACGGGGGCTGACTGTGCACGTCGAGACGCCGGAAGGTATGGTATTAAATCATATGTAATGTTTTTTGAATCTCGTAACTAGTTAGATAACTGTCATCTTATTTAGAATGCAAGAATTAGGAGATGTGTAATGCTCGGTTGAGAAGTGGTGCGAATTGGTGGGAAAATTCACACCCAGATAGCGTATGATGCTACGTGACACAAATTTGGACAGTATGTTGAGAATTCTTTCAGTGAAAATGAGGAAAAATTTATTGGAATTTATGATTACAACGTATGATAGTAGTAGAAAGCGATTTATTATTCGGCCAAATACTGACGGCATCAGCATGCTTAATGAAGACGTTTATGACAAATTCGGGCTAGGTAACGAGGGTGATGATGTCAGTAGCATGATAGCAACAGTACAACTAGATGCCAAAAATATTGTTCCGAATCAGTTTCTAGACAAAAGAACAGGCCTAATCCCCATCGATGAGTTGATAAAAAATATTGTTGACACTCAGTCATATGATGATGATTTTGTGAGAAGGGCCGTACTGGTTCATATGGGTACAGTCTTAGCACCACAATCCACCAAGTTTGTTCCTTATCGTTACTACAAAATGGTGGAGGACGTGAACGCTATCAAGTCATACAATTGGAACGATTTCACGTTGGGGTGTGCATGGATGCTATTAAAAAATCGGTCCAAGATATTGAAAATTTCAAGTGGCCTATCAGGAACTTGGCTCTTCTTCAGGTACAAGTCATTTCATAATAGTTGTATGTACATATGATTTTTATGTGATCTATGTGTCTGACTAGTTGTGTTTACTATCATGCAGTATATATACTGGGAAAAAGTTGAGCCAATTGGTGTGGATACATTTGATCCTTTGTCTCGTGACTATCTACTAATGCTTAACTGGCCAGAAACGAAAGGGAAAAAGCGAGACGACTATGACAACATGCACGGGCGTGGCACCGGCAATGTAAGTCAATAAGTATAGTCCTTATTGGTTGCACGTAGTAATTAAGTATATTTGTTATTTAATTTATTTTTTTGTTTGTTGTACAGATTGAAAATTGCGTTAGTGAAGAGTACAGACGTGCTAAGGTAGCACGTGAAGGGACTCTCCAGAGGAAGAAACGAAGAAACCTAGACGAAATGTGGTGGTAGGAGTAGAAAGCCAAGCACGTCCGCGGTTTCATCGAACACAACTTATAGTATGGACCGTGTGATGACATACATAAAGCTGCTTCATAAGGAGGTTCTCAATATACCCGAAAGATGTGCACACGTAATTTAGAAGTTGTATTGAACATGTTTTAATTGTTCAACTACTTATCGTGTTTCATTTGTGTTTGTAGATGGTAATGGAAAGGTTGAACACAGAAGGTGTGCTGTACAAACCCAATAAAAGGGACAACAATGACGAATTTGATAATGTAGGTGAAGGAGTTGGAATGGAGAATGGCCAGTACAAGCCATCAAAATATTGGCCAGATATTGATTCACCTACCGACGTAAAGGTAGGAACATCTTTCACGGGTATCAATGATACCTCCGTGCCCGTTGATGACACGGGCGCTCCGGCGATGACACCGGGTAAAGGTGAAGCTACTGATCCTTTCATTATAGATGATAATGGAAACTCTCCATCTTCGGCATCAACTGTACGTACAAAAGACTTTCCGTCTATGTCCCGAACCCCGCAGAATGCTGATATTTCTGGTGAGTCTATGGATGCTTTGTCACCAACAAAGTCCGAAGACACGTTTGAGAGTTTCCCGGCAGAGAGCAACATAGGTAATGGTGAAGGCAGTCAGGAAAATGATGGTAAGCGCAAAAGAAAAAAGTCAAAATATTGCCAATCCCCCTACGACATTCTCATTACCCGCAAGAAACATGTTAAAAAAATAAGTCAAGTACTACTTTATAATTCATTCACGCGTTATGTAATTTTTTTAATTATTTTTAATGACTGTAGCTGCATTGTTTTAGATTTGTTTGCATCGTCACCACATTCAATTCTAGCAAGTTCTCTTAATATGACTTCGGATCACATAGAGGCAGCCAGAATTTTTGTTGAGACTCTCGCATCGACAAAGAAGCATGCACACCGAACCGTGGTCGATATGCCGCCACCAGATGGGGACATATGCACGCCAGCTATGCTTCACGATGTCCTGATGTTTAAATGGTTGAATGGCACTGTAAGTATGAGTTTGGTTTTAACAAAACTCTCATTTGTACTTGACAAGTTGATAGAAATTTTTTGTTTATGTATGCAGATCATCAATGCATATTGTAAACACCTACAACACCGTGATTTTTCTGATCGTTATATATCAATAACATGGTTCCCCAAATTTATGTTGAGTAGGGCAAGGGGAAAGACCAAGTCAGTAAATGATTTAGACTCAGAACATGTTACAAAGAAAACAAAAGTCCTCGCAAGAGTAATGGATGAGTATTTCAGACGGGACAAGGTATTGCTTTTATATTTATTTGTTTTTATTAGTCATTACTATTTCATTGCACTAACATCATTTGGTTACTATATAGGCGTATTTTCCTATGCACGTTAATGACAATCATTGGATAACCATAATGATGCACACCGTCAAGGAGGAGTTTCAAGTTCTTGACTCAAATTCTAAAGGCGTAATTAGCCAAAGAATTCGCAATATGATTGCCACCCTGGGACGCTATAATTTTCATACTCGCATTCAGAAAAATATTGAGTCATACATTAAATTCTGGTTTGCTAATTTTTTCAGAGAGCTGAAATTTCTAAGGATATTATGGAGGCCAACTCAACTCTTGAATCAAAAAAATTCCCAGATGTCTCATCGTGGCCAATTAATGAGTATAAAATGCCGAGACAAAAAGATGGGTAAGTTAAATGAGTACAAGGAAGTGCATGCTATATCGTAAGCTGATCACACATGTTTATTGCAGAGTGTCTTGTGGACTTTTTGTGATGTGGTGCATAAAATACTGGGACGGAGATCGCTGGACACATGAATTTGACCAGGAGGAGATTAGTGAATCAAGGCCACGTATTGTCGCGGAAATTATTTTTTCAGAGGTGAACAAATTAGAGAAGGTCAAGATGAAAATTGTTAAAATCATGAAGAAGGAATAGGTATTAGCATCGGTAGGGTTTTAGTTCCGTAGAAGGTTTCCCTACCGTTGTTGGATACTTTGATCGATTGTAATGCGACAAGGCACTGGGATAGATTTCGACAATTTTTCACGTTTTATTTATCGCTTTCGTGTGAGACTAAACATTTAAATGTGTGTGGGCATGTAATATTTTTGCTGTCCTAAAATGTATGAGATTGCGGCTGCGATGTTATATGTACTGTTGTTGTTTCTACTCGCGGCGGTCATTTATTTATTAAAAAATATCCCCGCCGTCCTGAGTTGGCGCCGGCGAGTGCGTGCTGTCGCGATTCATCGTGCGCCACACGCGGGTCTGCTGGCCCAGCAGCCGACCGACCGACAACCACGCGCCTGGTGGCATAGGTCTCGTCCCGCCCCACCCAGCGAGCACATGCAACGATCCCGAGGGGGAATATGGCGATCTGTCAGCCCATAAACGACGCGCGTTGGGCGCGTGGGCCGATCCTCTTCTTGTGCGGATGGGGACGCTGGCGCATTGTGCCGACTAGGTTTAGTCCCACCTCGCCCGCGGAGAGAGGTGCCGACCGGTTTATATACCCGCGTCTTCGCCTTCTCACAAGCTCGCTACAGAACACTAATGAATGCCCTGTTGTATGCCGTGGCCTCCCCGCTCGGCGGCCGAAAGGCCTCCTAGAAGGCGTTGTAGTATGCTGTCTGTGTGCGCGCCTGACCACGGCTGGGCCTTTTTTTCAAATATTTTGTTCACATACATTAAATTTTAAAAATGTTAATCAGTTGACAAAGTCATGACAACAGTAACACATTCATACAAATATATCATGTTTCACACACAATAATAATAATAATAATAATCGCATGTCTCATAATATCGAACAAGGTGGCATAAAGATTAACTCAAAGTGCCATGTCTCTTATCCTTAAACAAATAAACTGAAAGTGCCAGTGCCTTCCATCGAACAAGGTAGCTTAAAGAAAAAACTCAAAGTGCCATGTCTCTTATCCTTAAACAAATAAACTGAAATTGCCAGTGCGTTCAATTCTCAGGGCACGTTTGCCGTCTATGGCCCTCTTTCTTACAAATGCCACAAAGAGGACCGGGTTTTTTCTCATAAAATCATTTTGGTCTTCCATTTTTTGTAACATTTGGATCTTTCTTTGCCCGCCCTGTCGTGCTCTGTTTAGGGGCGCTCTTCGTGGAAACTTTCACTGGATCACCTATGACATCAACATATTGTTCCGGCTGACGTGGCTCCTCATGCGCATTTCTTCTACTACCAACAACATCATTATCAGAGACCTTTTTCTTCGCTATTATATTATGCAGACACTGCATCAACTCATCAAAAACGAATGGATCATTTGATGCAACATGAAAAGCTTCAGCTCCTGTTATACTGAGTTGACTATAGCGAGCACACTGCTCTGCCCCTGTCCAACCCCAGCCAAACATTTCACTCTTTCGCTGTGCAGGCAGCCCACCTCTCGCAACTTTCAACATCCTCTTAAGGATGCAACACTTAGGTATTTTAGATATTTTCAGATGAACCAACACATACAAAATGTGTTTGCAAGGAAATCCTTTTCGAAGCATTCGTCCACAACTACAGTCTATCGTATTCTCAGAGTTTTCAGCTCGATAATTCACGCTGAACTGAAATTTGCGGTTATTTCTCCATGTCACGATGAAGGTGTGGCAGTCAACTCCCACTAGCGTCTCAAAAATCTCAAGCTCTGAAGAATATAAAAATTGGAACGAGTGAATACTTCGGCAGCATGCTTCTCAATATCCTTATATTTTGTGACTGATGGTGGCAATGACTGATTTGAAATACAGTCATCATGGCCCTCGTTCTCACGTAGTCGAACTATGCAATTCTCATAATGCACAACTAGGTCAACAATAGTCATACCGCCGTCAGGTGAAGGTGAAGACAAGAGTTAAGGCTTTCACTCCTCTGATTGCTGCGCATACCCAGAAAAAAAACCATCTAACAGATATGATGCTTCCCACAGACTCCTCTTCCTGTACATCCTATTCAGCCACTCTTCTGTTTTATCAGTCTTTCATTTACGGACGAAAGCGTGCCATCTCGCCTCAAAGTTGGCTGGAGAGGTGGAGTAGTACAAGAGTGCCTTGAACTCATTTAGCGATTTGTAATTAAGGTGCTTCTGCATGTTTTTTTCCACGTGCCATGAGCAGATACGGTGCAACACATCAACCAAAACCAACCGAATAGCTCGTATCATTGCAGCGTCTCCATCTGTGATGATTGACCTTGGCTTTTTCTGACAATTGGCCTAGGAATGTCTGGAGGAGCCACACGTACGTTGCTTCGGTCTCGTCGGACACAATGGCACAACCAAAAACTGTGGTGCAACGATGATTATTTACACCAACAAAGGGGATGAACGGCATACCATATCTGTTCATCTTATACGTGCTGTCGAACACAGTCACATCTCCATACAACTGATAGTCCCGCCGTGACTATGCATTGCACCATAACATGCTCTTCAAATGGCCCTCCTTATCGAGCACGTACTCAAAGAAAAATTCTGGATCCTTCTCCTTTCTGCTCCTCATAATCCCGATCGCCGTGTTAGCATCACCCTTCGCAATCAACTTCATTTTTTCTCGGCAACATAGGTTGTACATGTCTCGTCTCAGAAACCCACACTTATCATACGAGCCATACCTGCTAGTGAAGTTGTCGATGATGATACGCTTTCTGATCCCAGCTCCTTCCATCGCCAAGATCTCAGCTATCTGGTGATCTCCCATCACTCGATGTGACCGCAGAAATACCACCTCATCTGGTCTGGCCAACAAATGGTTGTGATCATCCATAAAAGCTGCCACGAACCAAACTCCACGTCCTTTGTCCAACTTCACGACTAAATGTGCGCCACACTCGTAACGAGTCTCAGGTCTTAGCCTGCGGGTATGGCCCTCCGGGTTTAAAAAATTACTGCGACGTTTTCCTGCCCTCGAGCAAACTATCGCCTATACCGAACAGTGGTTGAAAGTCCTTTTCCTCGTTTCACCTTATCTTTTCTGATACTGAATCCATGGTCGTTGGCGTAGTTATTATAGAACATGTAGGCCTCCCATTGTGATGCAAATGTCATACCCATAACCTTCAACTGTGTCTCCAACGTGCCTGGATTTCAGCTTCCTCAATGTCCATATTAGCTCCATCCTCATGCTCATATCCATCATCACCACTCCAACCATCAAAGTTAGCCTACAATATTCCACATAAGCAAGTGTAAGTCGTCATTAACAAGTTTTTATTATTCAATCACTACACGACAACACTTGATTGGGGGCAGTTAACTGTCGGAAGAAATACATAACCAAGGGCAAAAGAACTGCCGGGGCATTTGTTTCTGCCGATACAAGTACGTGATGGCAGAAAAACTGTCGGGAGAACTTGAAAAACGACATCACATGCACTGCCGGTAGATTTAAGGGCCCATTGTCTGCCGGAACAATTAAACAGCGGCCCGTAAGCTGCCGGGGCACCGTCTTCGGCGTGAAACCAAAATTGTATTGGGCCTTAGCGCGGGCTAGCGAGGAAAACCCGCGAGATCGACGAAAATTTTGGTCCGAACATAACAACAGACGCGCCGACCCTCCATGGCTCCAAAAGACCATAGAACCTCCCCCAGATCTCGACGCCCAATCCACCCGTACCCTCCACCAGATCGCCGTCGCCGCCCCCAACTATCGCAGCGCCGGCGGCCGCCCTCCACCTAGATCACCACTGCCGCCGTCACCCACCACCGTCGCAGCCCTCCGTCGACCCCAACCACCACTGCAGCCCCTCCTCCGACCCCAACCACCACACTGCTGCCGACCGCCCTTCGTCCCCAACCACGCCGTCGTTGCCCCCAACCACTCCAGAGCGACACTGCCGAGCACCCGATTGACACGGAGCACCACTAGTGTCGCCGAACCGCTCCACCGGCGACGACCATCTTCCGCGGAACGCCTTCCTCGCCACCACCCTGAGAGCTTCCTCCCTCGAGAAGGCTGCCTCCTTTTCACCGAAGCACCAAGGGCAAGGGGTCCGCCTCCTCTCTCGTGAGCATCTCTACCGCAAGTAGCGGAACGTCGACCTCAAGCGGCCACTAGCGGGAGCCCTCCTCCCACCTCCCCGTGAGCATCCCCTTCCTCCCTTCCTTCTCTCTGTATGTTTCCCCTTGAGATAAATCCGAATCAAATGTTCGTTCTAATTTTTGCGCATTTGTAATCCCCTCGATCGGCCAACTCCTAGGATTTAAGGGTTGCGGCTGCAGAATATATCTGCATGTTTTTGGACTACACAGTGCGCAATTGTGACATCCTTTGCTGTTGATGGCTGACCCTGTGCTAGGATGAATATTGATATCAGAATGTTTTAAGGCTATTATCTGTCAAATATAAACTGTGGAAGCATGGAGATCAGTTTGGACTTTGGAGCAGAACTATACAAGCAAACTAGATGGGTATTGTGCGATTGACCAAACAATAGGTAGTTTCGACTCATGAATTGCTGCCTATTCCGGTTCTCATGTGTGTATTTGGACTTTGGAGAACCCTGACAAGAAAGGTTACTTAGTTTAATATCTAATTTAGGGTGATATGATGTTTGGCTTGTGGGGTTTACAATTATTTCCCCTTTCTGTTGAGATGCACGACTCTCTAATGGCAATTTGTCAAATGCCAAAGGCAAAGTTTCAGATGGAAAATATCATTGTACTTTGTAGACCCTATAGTGCTATGGTTTTGGTTTTTCTTGTGGATCCGTAGGATTGTAGATTTTCTTCTGTAAAAACTGTATAATGTGCAAAATTCTAGTACCTCTATTCTACTATTATCCTGTAGTTTAGTTACATTTTTTGGAATTTACAAGTGCAATAAATTTGCTTTGTAGTAAGACTATTTATTTGTTGCTGATAAAGGACTTTTTGGATGCTCGTTTTTTAGGTTCTGCGTCCAGGTTTAGTAGTAGTGCTGGTGTGTATGGCTATGTTCCTAAGTAGAAAAAATGGAAGAAATGGGTCATGAGGCTAGCTCAGTACCTTGCTCTTTTTTCCTATATGTAATTCTTACAGACTGTTCTATAATTTTCACTGGGTGCTTTCACTGAAATAAACTTTTTAGATTGTTTCTTCTGTGATCAGCGTGCATCTTCTAGTAAGCATGCCTTGTGTATTCAGAACTGAGCTTTTGCATCCTCTGTGTATTCTGCAGCTTAGTCTTGTGTTATTGGGCAGTACTTGACACAGACTCGTTGGTTTGCCTGCCATAGAACCATTTATGAGGAGGATATGTGTTGCCTTCTCTTGTATTCCTACGCATTGTCTAGTGCTTCCTTTTCCTGTGTAAAAAATGGTTGACCTGGCATTACACTGTTTAGTATTTTGTACAACAGAATAGGTATTCTGTCAGCTGTTGTTTGCTGTTCTTTGCTTAACTAGATATCAAAGTATAAACGAGAAGCTCACGTACAAGATGTCAAAATAAAATTAAATTAACAAGCTCTTGTTCTTTGATTAATAATATGACAGCTTTGCAAATAACAAGCTTCAGTACAAAGATGTCAAAGTTTTGATATAAATTGTACTAACTTATAATTGTGGATTCTAATTATAGTGCTATGTTAATTTCAGAAGTATAAACATGCTATGCTTAGAATGCAATTTTGGAAAAAAAACATCCCATGTGTAAAAATTATTTGACCTTGCATTTTGCTGCTTACTGCTACCTCTGTACCATAATATAAGACGTTTTTGCAGTTCAAATTAAATTACAAAACGTCTTATATTTCTAGTGAACGTACATGTCAGCTGCCATATCATTTGCTTTGGCCTGTATTTAGTGTTTTTTTGATTTCTTGTTTTGATGTTACAATTTTGTTAGTTCCTAGATATTGCTGGTTTGTACTTAGAAAATATTCAAAGTTGATTCTGTTGTCTCTGTAGTTCAAAACGTTTTGTATCAAGCTTCTAGGTTTTGTCACAAATAGTAATGCTTTGCTCATGTAGTTGCTGCATGGTCAACTTGTGTCCAAGAAACTTGAGCTCCTGTTCCAGTTTATATTATTAATTAGTAATTCAAACAGATCATTATAGTTCTTTAGAAGTGGGCTTTTGTGTCCACCCGCCATGAATTTGTAGAGAGGTCAGCTGAATAAATTTGGTTACTCTGATCTCGCAAGCATAATGATTAACTTTTGTATATATAGATACTCCTACAGCAGGTATAAAAAAAGATACCCCTACAGTACTTATTTTAGTCAATTACAAATATAAACTGCAATTGGATCATCATTCTTTCATGTACATGATAGACTCTGCCATGTAGAGTAATGCGTTTCATTTGATTCCATGCTCACAACAATTGAATGTAACTGGATCCTCTTTCTTTCATGTACATGAAGTATTTCAGCTTGTTTCTCTGCATAAAGCCTTGGTTTATTTTTCTAGGCTAATTCAACTTGTTGTGTGTGATGTAGGAAAGTGAACCAATAAAAATTGTTTATAATTGAACCAAATGTTCTTAGTGTTTTAATTGATTTGTAAATCTGTGGGCTTGCCCACCAATCAGATACCATTTTAGGGGACCTTCATTTCTAACTTGTCCAACAAAAGCATGGAACTAGGAAACTAAACAGCCCCCCCATTAGAAGATCCTGAAATATATGC
Organism: Triticum urartu; assembly: GCF_003073215.2. Classification (NCBI taxonomy): domain Eukaryota; kingdom Viridiplantae; phylum Streptophyta; class Magnoliopsida; order Poales; family Poaceae; genus Triticum; species Triticum urartu. The sequence continues at coordinate 7,522 of NW_024114802.1, read as the reverse complement.
TCCAGCTAGTTCCCCTCTTATTCTGTGTTGTAGATGGAGAGAGCTTAGAAGGAAAAGCAAGCCCAAATACAAGCTAACTTAATTCGCTGGCTAGTACAGTAACTTTGCGCATGTTACCTACTTATAACATCTTTCAGAACATATGCAGCTGCTGTATGTAACATTTTCTGGTCTATTGCAGGTTTCTCAAAGGTGCACAGGTTCACTAAGGTTTGGAAGATCTTTAAGCTGCTGAAGATTTGGAAGACCTACAATTAAGTTGATGGAGTGATAATGTCACGTGTCTTGTTTGTCCCTGCTGCATTTTGGTGGTTGTTAAGCTCATTTTGGTTGTGTGGCACACATCTAGAAGCATATGTACATCTTTTGTGGCACTAGTTTAGTTTGGTTGTGTGGCAAACATATAATATGTACTCCTTTTGTGGCACAACCTTGTTATATATGGTCGTTATGTTTATCGAATGAAGTTTAAGGTTTTCGATGAGGCCTATATCTTACTTTGATTGAAGTGCATGTATGAATGTGGTATGTCCTGATTGCCTAGACATATATAATTGGTGGATATTACATAATATGGATGCCCAGAATATTTCGCTAGTGAAATCAACATGCTGTCATAATATCTGTCCATATTAGCTCCATCCTCATGCTCATATTCATCATCACCACTCCAACCATCAAAGTTAGCCTACAATATTCCACATAAGCAAGTGTAAGTTGTCATTAACAAGTTTTTATTATTGAATGACATCTTAAATTTTGGACCGAACCTGGCTTATATTATCCGCGAAAGATTCAACACCATGATTTTCCTCGTTCTGGACGTCAATATCCTCCTGCACATAAAAAAATCATATGCACATGTAAGTACCATATGGTTCTTCATCCGACGAAAAGAATGTACACGGCACTTACGATTTTCACTACAAGCACCCTCCTCTTTCTTTTGAAAATCCTCCTCAGGTAAATTATCGTACGACGACCAGGATTCATTGTCGCTGCCATCATCATCATCTTTACTATCATTACCATTCGTACGATCAACACTATCGCTACCATCCCACTCACTCGTGTCCAAAAACATATCCGTAAATCCAGTTTCTTTATCCATTGAATGATCTCACAACCAACACTGCAATATTATAATAAAAATTGATCTATCAATTTTAAATCAAATTAAATGTACTACGATCGTACAGATGAGAACTTCTTATCTAACAAGTGATTGCACATAATTATTTACAGATACAATTTTTTTTACAAACTAGACGGCTTACATGGCATGCACGTGTACTTCGGCTGGCCTGGCGTGACTGCGGACGGCGAGGACGTTCCCGGAGAGGTTGATCACGGAGTTGCGGGCGGCGACAGCGTCCACGTAGGCCACATCACCGCGATGACCTGGACGGAGGTGACATCACGTACGACGGGCGACTCCAACAACGTCCGCGCCGGCCAGATCCCAGGTGAAGACGGGGAGAATGGTCGGCGATCGGCGGGGGAAGGCGGCGGTCGGCCGGCCGGGAAGACGTTGGAATTGGCAGCGTGATCACGGCTAGATTGGCGGGGAAAGGCGGCGATCGGCGGATAAGGGCGGCGATCGACGGGGCGGGGCGACGTTGCAATGGGCTGCGTGATCAACGTAGGGCGTGGGGTTTTTTTTCACGCGACGGGGAGAGGGTAGATGCGAGCCGGCCGTATCGGCTCGAGCCGTGCGCTTGGCTCTACCTGTATGGGCACGCCGCATATGGCGCGGGATACGTTAAGCACCGTATGCCAAAATGCCCTTATACGTTAAGCGGGGGGGGGGGGGGGGGGGTGTGGCAGCGTGGCTGGTAGTCCGGGTAATCGTTGGTTCAGTGTACAACTCGGCATGAAAAAAATTGTGATGAAGTGATGGCCATCGTTGAGAAAAAGGAGAAAATCAATAAAGAGGAAAACAAGGGCATGACAAGGGCCCTTGGCTATCAGTTTTGTGTGCGTGTGTGTTCGTGCACTTTGATGTGATCGATCCTGTGGTTGAAATTCCAACAATTGGTATCAGAGCAAGGTTCGAGGATTTGAAGCCGCGCTTGCCCCGGGGTGGCGACCCTGCTAGCGCCTCGGGGCGGGCGATACAGTTGTTGGTGTAGCAACAACGACGAGCGGGTGATACAGTCGCTGGTGTAGCGACAAGGAGGAACGAGCGATATAGTCGCTGGGATACAACGACGAGGAGGAGCAGGCAATTGTCGTTCGAGCGGAGACAAAGAGGATCGAGCAGTTGTCGTTCGGCGGAGCGACGACAAGAAGGTGGAGAGGACGCTGTCGTAAGCGAGGCGACGGGTGATTGTCGTTCAACAAAACGACCTGGAGGAGGTTGATGGGAGCGGTAGTGCCGAGGTGCAGCGCTAGAAGATCTCGTCAAGATCATCATTCGGGTGAGGAAGAGGCGACAAAGTTGCAAGCTGTCATCAAGGTGTTCACATGAGTTCTTGTAAGGTGTGTCCAAGAGCTCAGGTGTGTTAATCTTCTGCTGCAGTTGAGATGCGTCACTGGCCGAGGAGAATTGCGAGCGAGAGCGGACGGAAAAAGGAATTCGTGCCTTGCGTTTCCGTTCGTGGTCGTGATGTTCCGGCGAGTTCATATACGGTGGAGATGAGTTGCGTGTATATGGCGAGTTGTGTTGCCGCTGGACAGAAGATGTCGTTCGATAAGATGTGTCATCGGCGACAATGAGAAATATGTGCAATGGCGGGTGAAGAGATGTGTCTCCCCGTGTGCAAGAAACCGATGCGAAGGTGAAGATCAACGTGAAGATGGGTGCAGACCGGTTAAGTTGAGTTCCTGTATGAGGCTATGCGTTTAGTCTGTATGTAGCACACTAAGATGTGGCAGCGTGGCTGATAGTCCGGATAATCGTTGATTCAGTCTACAACTCGGCATGAAAAAGATTGTGATGAAGTGATGGCCATCGTTGAGAAAAAGGAGAAAATCAAGAGGAAAACAAGGGCACGACAAGGGCCTTTGGCTATCAGTTTTGTGTGCGCGTGTGATTTGATGTGATCGATTCTATGGTTGAAATTCCAACGCGCGGGAGGGGGGGTGGTTACGGAAGCAGACCTCAGAAAAGAAAGGTCATGCATGAATGTCATTACTTTACTGTTTTACATAAAATTTAAAGGAACCGAAGGGTTTTGGAAATGCTATAAAGCCAGCATGCAGCCGAGGCCCGAGGGCGTGAACAGAAGCTCTGCGCTGCGCATGGGCGTGGTGCTCTGGAAATGATACGCGTCTGCGAGTTGCCCTGGATGTTTCTATTTTAGTACTACCACCTCTCGTGCAGCTCGACCACCATGGAACGTATCCATGGACAAGCACATTACTCCGGTTCCCTCCCACTAGGCTGACAGCATCTGACTTGCTCCACAGACCTGTTATCACGTACACACGCGCACGCACACACACGAGACATACCACCACCGGGTTCCTGTTTCTGTTTCGAGACTGAGCTTTCGCTATCACGCCCCCGTCCTGACGATCGGGAAAGTATCTAGTGCTCCCAGGCTTAAGGTGCTCCCGGTGTTTCAAATGTCCGAAAAACATTTTTAAAATGCTTAAAAAATTCTGAAAAAATGCAGCAGATCGACGGAACATCGATGTCTCTTGTCACAAAATTTCAAATCAAAATTCGAAACATTGCTCGAGATACAAAAATGACAATTTTTTGTACATAACATAAGTTGGGCTTTAGTTTTGGCCCATTATCACATTGATGTCAAATTTGTCATTTTTGTATCTCGAGAAATTTTTCGAATTTTGATTTGAAATTTTGTGACAAGAGACATCGATGTTTCGTCGATGCGCTGCATTTTTTTCAGAATTTTTTGAGCATTTAAAAAAATGTTTTTCGCATCGGAGCACCGGGAGCACCCCAAGCCTGGGAGCACTAGATACTTTCCTCCTGACGATCCCAATCGAATCGTAACCGAAGGCCGGGGGAATAATTGGGAGTCTTTCTTCGTCCTCGATGGCCACACGGGCTGATGGGGAGAGAGCGTAGAACAAACCAATTTTGCTGCCTCTATACGCCGAAAATGTGGGGAGACGGCTCTGCCTCCGCGTCAACATAAAAGAGAGACGGCAACCCGCTGTGGTCGCAAGCCCAAATGGCTTAGGGCCTCTTTGATTCGTAGGATTTTGAAAACGTAGGAATAGGAAAAGTGTAGGGTTGGTGTGGCAATGCCCATTTGAATCCTATAAAATTAGCAATGATTCTTTGATGTCACGGGAAAACAAAAGAATTGTAAAAAGAGGTTGGAGTGGATGTTAAATTTTCTATAAAATGTAGTACAAAAGATTCCATAGGAAAAATTCCTATGGGATGCAATCCTATGAATCAAAGGACCAACATCGGAAAAAATCCTAAAGATTTCAATCCTCTAGAAATCTTATAAAATTCTTTTAAATCAAAGAAGCCCTTATTATATGTCGCCACTTTGAGTCTACAATGGCTAGGCAACCCTGACGCGGTTCACCAAATCAACCATAAATGCTTAGATAGGACTATTCGGATATTTTCTGAGGGTTGCTACGTGTCGACCAGTGGATCTTTTAAAAAGATTCACCGCCTCCCGACTCATTCGATTGCGTAACGCGAGCCGTTCAATCCTCCTCTCTAATTTCCTGTAATGATACTTTTGTTGCAAGATTTGGTCATCTCTGATTTCCTGCAACAAGATCTTTGTTGCGAAACCTCATCTTCTACAATTTTCTGCAATAAGACCCATGTTGCAAAACCTCTTCTTCCTTACTTTTCTACAACAAGACCCTTAGAAAATTGCAATAACATCTCCCGCCGCGTCTAATTTTCTGCAATAACATTTTTCACGCGTCTAATTTTCTGCAACATCTTTCATGCGTCTAATTTTATGCAACAAGATCCTTGTTGCAAAAATTACAACAACATCTTCCGTTGCGTCTAATTTTCTGCAACAAGGGTTAAAACAACATCTCCGCCGCATCTAAGTTTCTGCAACAAGGGTTAAAACAATATCTCCGCCGCATCTAAGTTTCTGCAACAAGAAACCAAAAAAATCAGGAATTCAAAAAAGTTCATGGATTTAAAAAGATCACAATTTTGAGAAAGAAAATCAATGATTTTGACAAAATGTCATCAAATTTGAAAAAAGTTCACAAATATTGAAAAAAGTTCATCAAAAATGAAAAACGCCCATTGAATTAAAAAAGTTAATCGATTTTGGAAGAAGTTCATCGAATTTGAAATATTTCCTTGAATTTTAAAAATGTTCATCAAGTTTAAAAACATATTATCTCTTTTTTTAAAGCCATTCAATTTGAAAAGAAGGTCATCAGATTTTTAAAAAAGTTCATCAATTTTTTTAAAAAAATCAACAAACTTGAAGAAAAAAATCATCGACCTTGAAAAAAAGTACATCGATTTTGAAAAAAGGTCATCAAATTCGACAATAGTTCATCGAATTTGAAATATTCGTGCATTTTGACAAAAAGGAAAGAGAATGATAAAGAGAAAAGTGAAAGGAAATGTTATTACTGAAAAAAGTAAAAGGAAGTAATATTAAAGAAAAAAACCAGACAAAACCCGTGCAGGAAAAAACGGCAATGAAAAAAGAAAAAAGAAAACGGCTGGAAGCTTTGCATAATTGGGGCTTCTACGAAATGCGGGAAGTATAAGTAGAAAAAGAAGGAACTTTCTAAACACAAGTGATTCGATGTTAGTGGTAGGTCCTTTGTCTTTGAAACTAGAGATCGCGAGTTGAAAATCTTGCATCGGTTGGGAAAAAAGCATGTAAACAACCGTCCGAAGTGCCAAATAGCGAATGCCTGCTTTTTACACATGGCACTCTCAATTCTTTCAAAACGGACACACTATTGGTCAACGAACTGGTCCTGACTCGTCCATGGACAAGGATATGAGAGTTGGTCATTCAGTCATGTCCGTAAACACTATTGGTCAGCGGATTGGTCCTGACTCGTTCATGGACAAGTGTATGGGAGTTGGCCAGTCAGTCATGTCCCGCAAATGTTTGTCCCTGTTTTTTTCCTTAAGTCCACAATAAATAAAAATAGCACAATTCATCCATAAATAGCATGCAAAAGTCCTTAGTACAACAATAGTTTAAATGTAAATACTAAATCCAAGTATCCAACATAATTGAATGTTTAACAATCTTTTTGAATTCATCTATTCCAAATTGACGATACCCCGGTCAGAATCCGCACATGCTATCTCACGCACTATGCCCCTTGAATTTCATCCAACAATATATGCACCGAAATGGGCTGCCCTCTGTCCTATGGTACAACACGGCGATGCAACTGGCCTATCAAAAGTGATGATTATCATGTTACAATATAGTGAATCAATGAATTGACCAACATGTAACGCAACAAGAAGCAAACACATGTGATCCCAATGGTTTGTGAACCCCGTAGCCACCTTCTCTCCTCTTGTGCAATCACACCTAAAAACTTTATGACCAAGTTGGAGATGGTGTACCATTGATGGGCTAGCAACTTCACATTGCGTTCATGGATCACATGCAAGTCATAGGGCGTGAAATGGTTTTTCTCATGAAACGAAGCATGCATTCATTGCGAAAAAGTCAAGACTCCTTTCCTAATGCCTACAAATTCCATAGAGATGACCTTCCACGCATCGCACAAGATATCTCATCCATCATCGAGTACCCTGCCATCGTGCTTACTCTACAAAGCAACAAGAAAGTCAATCAAAAAGCTCACCATTTTAACGAATACCTACAAGGTGGTGGCCGCCATGGACGACGTTGGTAGGTGGCGAATACCTGCCTGCGGACGAATCCTGGATGGATGAGAACTTAGTCCGAGGCAGGAAGGCACATGCGCTGGAGTTGCGTACGTCTGTTAATGCCTAAGCGGCGGTGATACATCTCCGTCGTATCTACTTTTCCAAACACGTTTGCCTTTGTTTTGGACTCTAACTTGTATGATTTGAATGGAACTAACCCGGACTGACGCTATTTTCAGCAGAATTGCCATGGTGTTATTTTATGTGCAGAAAACAAATATTCTCGGAATGACCTGAAACTCCACGGAACATCTTAGAAAAAATAATAAAAAATCCTCGCCAAAGATGAAGAACAGGGGGCCCACACCCTTCTCATGAGGGTGGGGGGCGCCCCCCCTAGGTCCCCCCCTAGGTCGCCCCCTACCTCGTGGGCCCCCTGGATGCCCTCCGACGCCAACTCCAACTCTATATATTTGCTTTCGGACACAAAAAAATCGGAGGTAAGATTCCTGCGCCTTTTCCGATACGGCGCCGCCGCCAAGCCCTAAAACCTCTCGGAAGGGCTGATCTGGAGTCCGTTCAGGGCTCCGGAGAGGGGGATTCGTCGCCGTCGTCATCATCAACCATCCTCCATCACCAATTTCATGATGCTCACCGCCGTGCGTGAGTAATTCCATCGTAGGCTTGCTGAACGGTGATGGGTTGGATGAGATTTATCATGTAATCGAGTTA
>NW_024114801.1:0-89471 GCF_003073215.2 Triticum urartu | reverse complement strand
TGAGTGCATCTTCTGCAGTTTTTAGCTTCCGCTTCTGCTTTTTCAGGCTGCGTGTGGTTGCAACGAGCCGTTTGTGGAGGTTCTTCTACTTCGTGGGCTTGTCCGGCGTAGGGTCGTCCGGAATGCCATTTTCTCCGGGGTAGGGATGTTCGGTTTCTCTATCCGGGATTGTCCTATTGGGACGGTTGCTCTAAGGCATGCTCGTCGTCTACCGGCTCATCCTGCTCTATGGCTGGGTCTTTATCGAGGCGGGGCTTGGGTTGGCGTTTACGCCGACGCTTTGATTGTTTTTCGAGAGATCGATCCCTCTTTCCATCCCCGTTTTCCTCGTTGTTGCTTCCTTTAGGGGTATCCACCATGTACACATCGTGAGATGAGGTGGCTATCCAATGCCCTATAGGTGTTGGTTCTTGGTTGTCTCCTGCATCGTCGTCCATACCGTCGATGTCTTCGGAGTCGAAGTCGAGCATGTCGGTTAAGTCGTCGTCAGTGGCTACGAAGTGGGTGGTGGGTGGGTTTTGAATTTCTTCATCATCCAAATCCCATCCTTGCTGACCGTAGTCCGGCTAGGGCTCTCCTGATAAAGAGAGAGACTTTAGCGAATTCAGATGTCGCCGAAGGGCGAGTGCTGAAAGATGTCTGCGGCGGTGAACTCCATTATTGGCGCCCAATCGGATTCGATCAGCAGGGGCGCGGGGGGCTCGGAGGTCGGAAAGGAATTCGGCTCCTCGGAGTCACGGGCCATGCGGAGTGCGGGGCTGGAGTTCGGCTCGATCGCCTCTGAGATCACAGCCCCTGAGGCAGCGTCCAACCGCTGATCCTCGATCGGCACAGTAGGCTCCAAATCAATGGTCAGAACCGATGCGTGTGCGGCCTCCAAGGCACTGTTCGGCGGCAGAGCTATATCATGCCCATCGAGACAGTGCGGCGCGCTTGGCTGTGGCTCGAATCCGTTGAAGATCAAGTCCCCGCGGATGTCAGCCATGTAGTTTAGGCTTCCAAACCTGACCTGATGGCCAGGGGTGTAGCTTTCGATCTGCTCAAGGTGGCCAAGCGACTTGGCCCGCAGTGCGAAGCCGCCGAAGACGAAGATCTGTCCGGGGAGAAAAGTCTCACCCTGGACTGCATCGTTGTTGATGATCGAAGGAGCCATCAGGCCTAAAAGCGACGACACAGAGGAACTCTCAATGAAAGCACCAATGTCGGTGTCAAAACCGGCGGATCTCGGGTAGGGGGTCCCGAACTGTGCGTCTAGGCCGGATGGTAACAGGAGGCAAGGAACACGATGTTTTACCCAGGTTCGGGCCCTCTTGATGGAGGTAAAACCCTACGTCCTGCTTGATTAATATTGATGATATGGGTAGTACAAGAGTAGATCTACCACGAGATCAAGGAGGCTAAACCCTAAAAGCTAGCCTATGGTATGATTGTTGTATGATGAAGTTGTCCTACAGACTAAAACCCTCCGGTTTATATAGACACCGGAGAGGGTTAGGGTTACACAAAGTCGGTTACAATGGTAGGAGATCTAAATATCCGCATCGCCAAGCTTGCCTTCCACGCCAAGGAAAGTCCCATCGGGACACGGGACAAAGTCTTCAATCTTGTATCTTCATAGTCCTGGAGTCCGGCTGAAGGTATAGTCCGGCTACCCGAACACCCCCTAATCCAGGACTCCCTCAATCATCTCTACTCCTTCTTTCTCTAGATGGTGATTCTTCTCTTCTACTTCTTCTCTTGGGAGAATCTTCTCTTCTCTTTTAGGGGGCCATACACTCATTGGAATAGTGTCCGGGCCTTCCACAATTGTAGCAGTTTCGCTCTCGACTAGAAGATCTTTTGTCATTGTAGGACCTTGACTTGGAGCTTCTCTCTTTGCTTCTAATCTTGTAGAACTTGTTGAAGTTCTTCACCATTTAAGCTCAATTCTTCATTGAAGGTTTGTTTCTCACTCGATGATGTGGGGGCTTCACATGAGGCTTTGTAAGCACCACTTGATTTGTTGTGAAGTTCCTCTTTATCCTTGAGTGACATCTCATGAGCAACAATTCTTCCGATGACTTCCATTGGGTTGAGATCTTTGTAATTGGGAATCATTTGGATCAATGTGCACACGGTATCATATTTTCCATCCAAGGCTCTTAGGATCTTCTTGATGACGAATCTATCGGTCATCTCTTCACTCCCTAAGCCGGCAATCTCATTTGTGATAAGAGCAAGCCTAGAGTACATTTCAGCAACACCTTCACCATCCTTCATTTTGAATTTGTCAAGTTGACTTTGAAGCACATCCAATTTGGATTCCTTGACAGAGTCGGTACCTTCGTGCATATCAATCAAAGTATCCCAAATTTCCTTTGCATTCTCAAGACGGCTGATTTTGTTGAATTCTTCGGGGCACAATCCGTTGAAGAGGATATCACAAGCTTGAGCGTTGTATTGCAGCATTTTCAACTCTTCCGCGGTGGCTTCACGGTTCGGTTCTTTCCCATCAAAGAATTCACCTTGCAAGCCAATACACACAATAGCCCAAACGGCGGGGTTATGTCCAAGAATATGCATTTTCATCTTATGCTTCCAACTAGCAAAATTAGTACCATCAAAGTAAGGACCTCAACGGTGATAATTTCCCTCGCTAGACGCCATACTCTCCTAGGTTGTGAAACCAAGGCTATGACCACCAAAAGCTATGGAAATCAAAGCAAATGGAGACCAAAGCTCTGATACCACTTGTAGGATCGAAAGTACGTCTAGAGGGGGGTGATTAGACTACTTGACCAAATAAAAATCTAGCCTTTTCCCAATTTTAGTTCTTGGCAGATTTTAGCTATCTTAGCACAAGTCAAGCAATCTCCACACAATTCAAGCAAGCATGCAAAAGAGTATATGAGCAGCGGAAAGTAAAGCATGCAACTTGCAAGAATGTAAAGGGAAGGGTTTAGAGGATTCAAACGCAATTGGAGACACGGATGTTTTTGTCGTGGTTCCGATAGGTGGTGCTATCATACATCCACGTTGATGGAGACTTCAACCCACGGAGGGTAACAATTGCGCGAGTCCACGGAGGGCTCCACCCACGAAGGGTCCATGAAGAAGCAACCTTGTCTATTCCATCATGGCCGTCGCCCACGAAGGACTTGCCTCACTAGCGGTAGATCTTCACGAAGTAGGCAATCTCCTTGCCCTTACAAACTCCTTGGTTCAACTCCACAATCTTGTCGGAGGCTCCCAAGTGACACCTAGCCAATCTAGGAGACACCACTCTCCAAGAAGTAACAAATGGTGTGTTGATGATGAACTCCTTGCTCTTGTGCTTCAAATGATAGTCTCCCCAACACTCAACTCTCTCTCTCACGGGATTTGGATTTGGTGGAAAGAAGATTTGAGTGGAAAGCAAGTTGGGGAAGGCTAGAGATCAAGATTCATATGGTTGGAATAGAATATCTTGACCTCAACACAAGTGTAGGTGGTTCTCTCTCAGAAAATGTGTATTGGAAGTGTAGGTATGTTCTGATGGCTCTCTCCACGAATGAAGAGTGGGTGGAGGGGTATATATAGCCTCCACACAAAATCTAGCCGTTACACACAATTTTCCAAACTCGGTGTGACCGAATGGTTAAACTCGGTCGGACGATACAGCAAACCTAGTGACCGTTAGGATTTTCGGTGGGACTGAGATGCAACTCGGTAGGACCGATATGGTTAGGGTTAGGGCATAGCGTAATCTCGGTGTGACCGATTACACAAACTCGGTGGGACCGATTTTGGTAATAAGCTAACCAGAGAGTTGGTCAGGTAAACTCGGTGGGACCGATTCGCTCATCTCGGTGAGACCGAAATGTTACAAAAGGGAAACAGAGAGTTTACATTGCAATCTCGGTGGGACCGATTGCTCATCTCCGTAAGACCGAAACGTTATGAAGGGAAATAGAGAGATTACAATCCCATCTCGGTGAGACCGAGATCCCTATCGGTGAGACTGATTTGCCTAGGGTTTGTGGCAGGGGCTATGACATTTGAAACTTGGTGGCACCGGATAGAAAGAATCGGTGGGGCCGGGTTTGACTTTTGGTTTAGGTCATATGTGGATGTGGGAAGGTAGTTGAGGATTTTGGAGCATATCACTAAGCACTTTGAGCAAGCAAGCCATTAAGCAACACCTCATCCCTCCTTGCTAGTATTGGCTTTTACTATAGACTCAATGTGATCTTGGATCACTAAAATATAAATGTAGAGTCTTGAGCTTCACGCTTGAGCCAAACTTTTTGTCCTTAGAATTTTGAGGGATCCACTTTCCTCATCCATGCCATGGCATGCCATTCATTGAGCTTTTCCTGAAATATTAATCTTGGAATAATGTTAGCTCAATGAGCTATATGTTGTTAGGAATTACCAAAACCACCCAGGGATAGTTGCACTTTCACACTGGGAAAGGACACTGCAAGATTGAACCCAAAGCTAAGCACTTCTCCCATTGCAAGAAAGATCAATCTAGTAGGCCAAACCAAACTGATAATTCGAAGAGACTTGCAAAGATAACCAATCATACATAAAAGAATTCAGAGAAGATTCAAATATTATTCATAGATAGACTTGATCATAAACCCACAATTCATTGGTCTGAACAAACACACCACAAAAAGAAGATTACATCAAATAGTTCTCCACAAGAGAGGGGAGAACATTGTATTGAGATCCAAAAGGAGAGAAGAAGCCATCTAGCTAATAACTATGGACCCGTAGGTCTGAGGTGAACTACTCACACTTCATCAGAGGGGCTATGTGATGATGTAGAAGCCCTCCGTGATTGATGCCCCCTCCGACGGAGCTCTGGAACAGGCCCCAAGACGGGATCTCGTGGATACAGAAAGTTGCGGCGGTGGAATTAGGGTTTTGGCTCCGTATCTGATCGTTTGGGGGTATGTAGGTATATATAGGAGGAAGGAGTACGTCGGTGGAGCAACAGGGGGCCCACGAGGGTGGAGGGCGCTCCTGGGGGGTAGGCGTGCCCCCCTACCTCGTGGCCTCCTCTTTTGTGTCTTGACGTAGGGTCCAAGTCTCCTGGGTCTTGTTCGTTGAGAAAATCACGTTCCCGAAGGTTTCATTCCGTTTGGACTCCGTTTGATATTCCTTTTCTTCAAAACCCTAAAATAGGCACAAAAAACAGCAATTCTGGGTTGGGCCTCCGGTTAATAGGTTAGTCCCAAAAATAATATAAAAGTAGATAATAAAGCCCAATAATGTCCAAAACAGTAGATAATATGTCATGGAGCAATCAAAAATTATAGATACATTGGAGACGTGTCAAGCATTCCCAAGCTTAATTCCTGCTCGTCCTCGAGTAGGTAAATGATAAAATCAGAATTTTTGATGCGGAGTGCTACTTGGCATAATTTTAATGTAATTCTTCTTAATTGTGGTATGAATATTCAGATCCGAAAGATTCAAGATAAATGTTCATATTGACATAAAAATAATAATAATACTTCAATCATACTAACAAAGCAATCGTGTCTTCCCAAAATAACATGGCCAAAGAAAGTTATCCCTACAAAATCACATAGTCTGGCTATGCTCTATCTTCACCACACAAAGTATTTAAATCATGCACAACCCCGATGACAAGCCAAGCAATTGTTTCATACTTTTGACATTCTCAAAACTTTTTCAATCTTCACGCAATACATGAGCGTGAGCCATGGATATAGCACTATAGGTGGAATAGAATGGTGGTTGTGGAGAAGACAAAAAGGGGGAAGATAGTCTCACATCAACTAGGCGTATCAACGGGCTATGGAGATGCCCATCAATAAATATCAATGTGAGTGAGTAGGGATTGCCATGCAACGGATACACTAGAGCTATAAGTATATGAAAGCTCAACAAAAGAAACTAAGTGGGTGTGCATCCAACTTGCTTGCTCATGAAGACCTAGGGCAATTTGAGGAAGCCCATCATTGGAATATACAAGCCAAGTTCTATAATGAAAAATTCTCACTAGTATATGAAAGTGATGAAATAGGAGATCTCTACTATGAATATCATGGTGCTACTTTGAAGAACAAGTGTGGTAAAAGGATAGTAGCATTGTCCCTTCTCTCTTTTTCTCTCATTTTTTATTTGGGCCTTTTCTCTTCTTTTTTATGGCCTCTTTTTTCGTCCGGAGTCTCATCCCGACTTGTGGGGGAAACATAGTCTCCATCATCCTTTCCTCACTGGGACAATGCTCTAATAATGATGATCATCACACTTTTATTTTCTTACAACTCAACAATTACAACTCGATACTTAGAACAAAATATGACTCTATATGAATGCCTCCGGCGGTGTACCTGGATATGCAATGACTCATGAGTGACATGTATGAAAGAATTATGAACGGTGGCTTTGCCACAAATACGATGTCAACTACATGATCATGCTAAGCTATATGACAATGATGGAGTGTGTTATAATAAACGGAACGGTGGAAAGTTGCATGGCAATATATCTCGGAATGGCTATGGAAATGCCATAATAGGTAGGTATGGTGGCTGTTTTGAGGAAGGTATATGGTGGGTGTATGATACCGGCGAAAGGTGTGCGGTATTAGAGAGGCTAGCAATGGTGGAAGGGTGAGAGTGCGTATAATCCATGGACTCAACATTAGTCATAAAGAACTCATATACTTATTGCAAAAATCTACAAGTTATCAAAGAAAAGTATTACGCGCATGCTCCTAGGGGGGTAGATTGGTAGGAAAAGACCATCGCTCGTCCCCGACCGCCACTCATAAGGAAGACAATCAATAAATAAATCATGCTCCGACTTCATCACATAACGGTTCACCATACGTGCATGCTACGGGAATCAAAAACTTTAACATAAGTACTTCTCAAATTCACAACTACTCAATTAGCACAACTTCAATATCACCATCTTCATGTCTCAAAACAATTATCAAGCATCAAACTTTTCATAGTATTCAACACACTCATAAGAAAGTTTTATTATTCTTGAATACCAAGCATTTTAGGATTATTTAAGCAAATTACCATGCTATTTAAGACTCTCAAAATAATCTAAGTGAAGCATGAGAGATCAATAGTTTCTATAAAACGAATCCACCACCGTGCTCTAAAAGATATAAGTGAAGTACTAGAGCAAAACTATATAACTCAAAAGATATAAGCGAAGCGCATAGAGTATTCTAACAAATTCCAAATCATATATGGCTCTCTCAAAAGATGTGTACAGCAAGGATGATTGTGGTAAACTAACAAATAAAGACTCAAATAATACAAGACGCTCCAAGCAAAACACATATCATGTGGTGAATAAAAATATAGCTCCAAGTAAAGTTACCGATAGAAGTAGACGAAAGAGGGGATGCCTTCCGGGGCATCCCCAAGCTTTGGATTTTAGGTGTCCTTAGATTATCTTGGGGGTTCCATGGTCAACCCCAAGCTTAGGCTCTTGAAACTCCTTGTTCCATAATCCATCAAATCTTTACCCAAAACTTGAAAACTTCACAACACAAAACTTAAAGTAGAAAATCTCGTGAGCTCCGTTAGCGAAAGAAAACAAAAGACAACTTCAAGGTACTGTAATGAACAAATTATTTATTTATATTGGTGTTAAACCTACTGTATTCCAACTTCTCTATGGTTTATAAACTATTTTACTAGCCATAGATTCATCAAAATAAGCAAACAACACATGAAAAACAGAATCTGTCAAAAACAGAACAGTCTGTAGTAATCTGTAGCTAGCGCAAGATCTGGAACCCCAAAAATTCTAAAATAAATAGCTGGACGTGAGGAATTTATCTATTAATCATCTTCAAAAAGAATTAACTAAATATCACTTTCCAAATAAAAATGGCATCAGTTCTCGTGAGCGCTAAAGTTTTTGTTTTTTACAGCAAGATTAACAAGACTTTCCCCAAGTCTTCCCAATGGTTCTACTTGGCACAAACACTAATTAAACACAAAAAACACAACCTAAACAGGGGCTAAATAAATTATTTATTACTAAACAGGAGCAAAAAGCAAGTAATAAAAATAAAATTGGGTTGCCTCCCAACAAGCGTTGTCGTTTAACGCCCCTAGCTAGGCATAAAAAGCAAGGATAGATCTAGGTATTGCCATCTTTGGTAGGCAATCCATAAGTGGCTCTCATAATAGATTCATAAGGTAATTTAATTTTCTTTCTAGGAAAGTGTTCCATGCCTTTCCTTAACGAAATTGGAATCCAATATTTCCTTCCTTCATATCAATAATTGCACTAATCGTTCTAAGGAAAGGTCTACCAAGAATAATAGGACATGAAGGATTGCAATCTATGTCAAGAACAATAAAATCTACGGGTAAATAATTCCTATTTTCAACAATAAGAACATCATTAATTCCTCCCATAGGTTTCTTAATAGTGGAATCCGCAAGGTGCAAGTTTAGAGAGCAATCATCAAAATCACGGAAACCTAACAAATCACACAAAGTCTTTGGAATCATGGAAACACTAGCACCCAAATCACATAAAGCATAGCATTCATGATCTTTAATTTTAATTTTAATAGTTGGTTCCCACTCATCATAAAGTTTTCTAGGGATAGAAACTTCCAATTCAAGTTTTTCTTCATAAGATTGCATCAAGGCATCAACGATATGTTTAGTGAACGCTTTATTTTGACTATAAGTGTGAGGAGAATTTAGCACGGATTGCAACAAGGAAATACAATCAATCAAAGAGAAATTTTCATAATTAAATTCCTTTAAATCCAAAATAGTGGGTTTAGCAACATCTAGGGTTTTAATTTCTTCAATCCCATTTTCACCAATTTTAGCATCAAGATCTAAAACTCCAAATTCCTGGAACGCCTTCTAGGTAAAGGTGGATCATATTCAGTCCCATCATTATTAAGATTCATATTGCAAAACAAAGATTTAATAGGGGACACATCAATAACTTTTAGGTCTTCATCTTTATTTTCATAGCAACTAGAAGAACACGCTCTTATAAAGGCATCTTTCTTAGCACGCATCCTAGCGGTTCTTTCTTTGCACTCATAAATGGAAATTCTCATGGATTTGAGACACACATTGATATCATGCTTAGCTGGAATAGATCTAAGTTTCAAAGAATCAACATCAATATAAATTCTATCGACGTTCCTAGCCAACTCAACAATCTTAAGCAATTTTTCTTCAATCAAAGCATTGAAATTCTTTTGTGAAGTAATAAATTCTTTAATATTAGATTCAAAATCAGAGGGCATATTATTATAATTTCCATAAGAATTGTTGTAGGAATTACCATAATTATTAGAGGGATTACTAGGATAAGGCCTAGGATTAAAATTTCCTCTATACGCGTTGTTACCAAAATTGTTCCTACCAACAAAATTCACATCCATAGATTCATTATTATTCTCAATCAAAGTAGAAAAGGGCATATCATTAGGATCAGAAGAAACACTTTTACTAGCAAATAATTTCATAAGTTCATCCATCTTTCCACTCAAAACATTAATTTCTTCTATCGCATGCACCTTTTTATTAGTAGATCTTTCAGTATGCCATTGAGAATAATTAACCATAATATTATCTAGGAGTTTAGTAGCTTCTCCTAAAGTGATTTCCATAAAAGTGCCTTCTGCGGCCGAATCTAAAAGATTTCTAGAAGCAAAATTCAATCCAGCATAAAAATTTTGTATAATCATCCACAAATTCAAACCATGAGTAGGGAAATTATGTATCATTAATTTCATCCTCTCCCAAGCTTGTGCAACATGTTCATGATCAAGTTGCTTAAAATTCATAATATCGTTTCCAAGGGAGATTATCTTAGTGGGAGGAAAATACTTAGAGATAAAAGCATCTTTGCACTTATTCCATGAATCAATACTATTTTTAGGCAAAGACGAAAACCAAGCTTTAGCACGATCTCTAAGCGAAAAAGGAAATAGCTTCAATTTAACAATATCGTTATCCACATCTTTCTTCTTTTGCATACCACACAAATCAACGAAGCTATTTAGATGGGTAGCGGCATCTTCACTAGGAAGGCTGGAAAACGGATCTTTCATGACAAGATTCAGCAAAGCAGTATTAATTTCACAAGATTCAGCATCGGTAAGAGGAGCAATCGGAGTGCTAATAAAATCATTTTTGTTGGTATTGGTAAAGTCACACAATTTAGTGTTATCTTGAGCCATCGTGACAAGCAAGCAATCCAACACACAAGCAAACAAAAAGCAAACGAACAAAAAGAGGCAAATAGAGAAAGAGAGGGAGGATAGAGAGAGAGGACGAATAAAACGGCAATGGTGAAGTGGGGGAGAGGAAAACGAGAGGCAAATGGCAAATAATGTAATGCGGGAGATAGGGATTGTGATGGTACTTGGTATATTGACTTCTGTGTAGACTCCCCGACAACGGCGCCAGAAATCCTTCTTGCTACCTCTTGAGCACTACGTTGGTTTTCCTCGAAGAGGAAGGGATGATGCAGCAAAGTAGCGTAAGTATTTCCCTCAATTTTTGAGAACCAAGGTATCAATCCAGTAGGAGGCTACGCGCGAGTCCCTCGTACCTGCACAAAACAAATAAATCCTCGCAACCAACACGATAAGGGGTTGTCAATCCCTACACGGCCGCTTACGAGAGTGAGATCTGATAGATATGATAAGATAATATTTTTGGTATTTTTATGATAAAGATGCAAGGTAAAATAAAAGCAAAGTAAAAGCAAAGGAAATAACTTAAGTATTGGAAGGTTAATATGATGAAGATAGACCCGGGGGCCATAGGTTTCACTAGTGGCTTCTCTCAAGAGCATAAGTATTCTACGGTGGGTGAACAAATTATTGTTGAGAAATTGACAGAATTGAGCATAGTTATGAGAATATCTAGGTATGATCATGTATATAGGCATCACGTCCGAGACAAGTAGACCGACTCCTGCCTGCATCTACTACTATTACTCCACTCATCAACCGCTATCCAGCATGCATCTAGAGTATTAAGTTAATGAAAACAGAGTAACGCCTTAAGCAAGATGACATGATGTAGAGGGATAAACTCATGCAATATGATGAAAACCCCATCTTGTTATCCTTGAAGGCAACAATACAATACGTGCCTTGCTACCCCTACTGTCACTGGGAAAGGACACCGCAAGATTGAACCCAAAGCTAAGCACTTCTCCCATTGCAAGAAACATCAATCTAGTAGGCCAAACCAAATTGATAATTCGAAGAGACTTGCAAAGATAACCAATCATACATAAAAGAATTCAGAGAAGATTCAAATATTATTCATAGATAGACTTGATCATAAACCCACAATTCATCGGTCTCAACAAACACACCGTAAAAAGAAGATTACATCAAATAGTTCTCCACAAGAGAGGGGGAGAACATTGTATTGAGATCCAAAAAGAGAGAAGAAGCCATCTAGCTAATAACTATGGACCCGTAGGTCTAAGGTGAACTACTCACACTTTATCGGAGGGGCTATGGTGATGATGTAGAAGCCCTCCGTGATTGATGGCCCCTCCGGCGGAGCTCCAGAACAGGCCCCAAGATGGGATCTCGTGGATACAGAAAGTTGCTGCGGTGGAATTAGGGTTTTGGCTCTGTATCCGATCGTTTGGGGGTACGTAGGTATATATAGGAGGAAGGAGTACGTCGGTGGAGCAACAGGGGGCCCACGAGGGTGGAGGGCGCGCCTGGGGGGTAGGCGCGCCCCCTACCTCGTGGCCTCCTATTTTGTGTCTTGACGTAGGGTCCAGGTCTCCTGGGTCTTGTTCATTGAGAAAATCACGTTTCCGAAGGTTTCATTCCGTTTGGACTCCGTTTGATATTCCTTTTCTTCAAAACCCTTAAATAGGCAAAAAAACAGCAATTCTGGGCTGGGCCTCCGGTTAATAGGTTAGTCCCAAAAATAATATAAAAGTGGATAATAAAGCCCAATAATGTCCAAAGCAGTAGATAATATAGCATGGAGCAACCAAAAATTATAGATACGTTGGAGACGTATCAAGTGCTTGAAGGTATATCTTTAGATCTTGCAATCGAATCTTTTAGTTTCTTGTTTTATCACTAGTTTGGTTTATAAAAGAAAACTACATAAAAATGGAATTGAGGTTGCATCATATTATTGATCACCTTTGTAATATCTTTCTTGAAAATGATGGATCGGAAAATTGTGCTCAATTGTTAGAAGAAGAAGTCAATAAAATGTTTGGCACAAAATATTTGAATGATGATCATGATTGAAATAGTATGAATTTCTTTGAATATCCATGATGCTAATGATATGCAATTGCATAAGCTTGGGGATGCTATGTTTGATGAAGATGATATTTTTAGTCCCCCGAGATTTGATGTGCAAATTTGTTATAATGATAGCATGCCTCCTATTTATGATGATTATATTGATGAAAGTGGATTTGGAGAGTTCATGACTTTATTTAGTGATGAATCCACTATTTTGGAAGAGGTTGCAATTGATTATGACAACAAAGTTCCTATATATGATGATTATGGTGATGACATGTATGCTATATTGAATAATTATAAACATGAAACTTGTCATCATGATTTTGATTTCCAATCACATGAGAGTTATTTTGTTGAGTTTGCTCCCACAATTATTGATGAGAATAAATTTGCTTATGTGGAGAGTAATAAAATTCCTATGCTTGTGAATCATGAAAAGAATGCTTTATGTGATAGCTATATTGTTGAATTCATTCATGATGCTACTAAAAATTATTATGAGAGAGGAACATATGCTTCTACATATCTCAATAATATCAAGTTTCTTCTCTATGTGTTGATTGTTTTGAAGTTGCACTTGTTTTACCTTCCTATGCTAGTTGATTCTTGTTTCCATAAATTGTTTGCTCACAAAATCCCTATGCATAGGAAGTGGGTTAGACCTAAATGTGCTAGTCATATGCTTCATGATGCTCTCTTCATGTTTCAATTCTTATCTTTTATACGAGCATCATTGAAATCATCATGCCTAGCTAAAAGGCATTAAAGAAAAGCGCTTGTTGGGAGACAACCCAACACTTTTACCTACTGTTTTTTTGTGTTCACATGATTATGCTACTGTATTAATAATGTTTTATTTCTTTTTGTTTCAATAAAGTGACAAGTAAGACCTTTGGGATGGCTTACGGTGATAGTTGATTTGATCTTGCTGAAAAACAGAAACTTTTGCGCTCAGGAAAACAATTATCATTTTTAACAGAAGCGTGATAAAATGATGATTATTTTTGCAAAATATTAATAGACAAATTTCTCAGGTTTTCCTAATTTTTCAGAATTTTTGGAGTAGCAGAAGTATGGTTGGAGTATAGATTACTACAGACTGTTCTGTTTTGACAGATTCTGTTTTCAATGCATAGTTTGCTTGTTCCTAGTTTCTATGGCTTATATTTCTCAATATAAATTGTGGAAATGATATGTTACATTAGGCATTGTGTGGAAACAATTATGAATCTTGTCTTTGACAGTAACAAAGTGAAATGGCTTGCTCTTTATCATACTAACCTACCTCATGAAGTTCCGTTAAGTTTTGTGTGACTGAAGTTTTCAAGTTTTGGGTGAGATGTCGATATGAGGAGAATAAGGAGTGACAAGACCCTAATATTGGGGATGCCCAAGGAACCCCAAGGTAATATTCGTGGAAGATCCAAGCAACTAAGCTTGGGGATGCTCCGGAAGGCATCCCCTCTTTCGTCTCCAACATTATTGGTAACCTCACTTGGAGCTATGTTCTCATTCGTCACATGATATGTGTTTTGCTTGGAGCATCAATTTATTTTGTTAGGATTTGCTTGCCGTTATTTATAATAATATTTGCATCTTTTATTTCAATAAAAATGTCAAGTATAGACTTTGCCATGCTTATTTTGCAAGTCTACATGTTGCTGTTTGAAAACAGAAAGTTTACCGATGTTGCAAAAATTCCCTAGAAAAGTAAGAATGTGATAAAATGTTGAAACTTTTTGCAAAATAAGCTCTGATAAATTTTCAACAGTGTGGTAATTTTTCATAATCTTTGGAGTTAAAGAAGTATTGATACTCCTGCATTCTTTACAGACTATACTATTTTGGCAGATTGTTGTTATGTTTGCATTGTCTGCATATGTTTGCTTGTTTAATGATTCTATTTGAGGATAGGAGTATTAAATATGCAGAGGAATTTAGTATGCAATGTTGAATAATAACTTTAGTGATTTTCTACAGTAGAGAATGATAAGGTTTTTACATTGGTTTATACTAACTTATCTCACGACTTCTTGTTGAGTTTTGTGTGGACGAAGCTTTTGAGATTTAGGGAAACCGTGATATGAGAGGAATTAAGGAGACACAAAAGCTCAAGCTTGGGGATTCCCAAGGCACCCCAAGATAATATTTCAATGAGTCTCAAGCATCTAAGCTTGGGGATGCCTCGGTAGGCATCCCACCTTTCTTCTTCAACAATTATCGGTTAGTACCGGTTGAGCCTAAATTTTTGCTTCTTCACATGATGTGTGCTATTCTTAGAATGTCATTTTATTTTATTTTTTCTTGTTGTTTTAATAAAATACTTGGATCTGAAAGTTTTAAAATAAAATAGAGTCCTCAAATAGTTGCCAGGGAGGCCAGGTAAGCGGCATTCACATCCCGTCAATGAAGCTCTTTTATATGGAATTGCTCTAGTGCTTCACTTATATCTTTTTGAGCACGGTGTGCTTTAGTATCTTTGAAGAAATTATCTCTTTCTTCACTTAAATTAATTTAAGAGAAAGAAATATTATGCTCATGATCTTCATTTTTATCTTTTTGGAGTAGCTTGTCATTTACTCTTGTGCTTCACTTATATCCTATGAGTAAATTGTTGAATAAATTGAATATCATGAAGTTGAAATAATATCATGCCTAGTGGTAGCTTCACATTGGGTTTAGAAAGTGAAATATTTTGAGGATTGACAATCACAATATTGGTCATACAAGCAATTCACGAATAATTAGTATAAGGAAGAGAAATTTCACATATAAATACACTATCATGGAAATCTTTTGTGATTGTGAGCCCCCATCAAAATATTATATGACAAAATTGTTGACGTTGGACAAAGAAGACAACATAATGATTTATGTTTGTTCATATTCACATAGAAGTTTTATTTTCATAGATCCTTCAACATGTGGTGCTTGCCCCCCATCTTTGCTAGCCAAAAATTCCGCAGCAAGTAGAGATACTACTTGTGCATCCAAAAACCCTTAAACCCATATCTTATTTTCAAGAGTCCACCATACCTACCTAAGGATTGAGCAAGATCCTTCAAGTAAGTTGTCATCGGTGCAATAAGGCAATAAAACTTGCTTCTAAAAGTGTTAGATCATTTAGTGTAAGATAAAATTGAGTGTTGTACGAACTTGTGATGGCAAAGTAATAAAAGCGACGGACTGCATAATAAAGGTTGCTATCATAAGGGGCAATATAACGTGACATTATTTTGCACTAAGGGGTTGAGCATACAGACAAATAAGTGCATGGCAACCTCTGCTTCCCTCTGCGAAGGGCTTATCTTTTACTTTTATGTATTTACTTTTATGCAAAGAGTCAAAGTTCTTCTCTCTATTCCTTTTTATTTGTCTCTTTTGGCAAGCATCATGTGGTGAGGAAAGATCCAGGCACATGTATCTAGTTGGATATGGGTAGCATGAGTTATTATTGTTAACATCACCCTTGAGGTGAATACGTTGGGAGGCAAAACAATAAGCCCCTATCTTTCTATGTGTCCGGTTGAAACGTTTTGCTCATGTCTATGCGGTGAGTGTTAGCAATCATACAAGACTATATGATGGTTGAGTATGTGGATCTCTTATTTAAACTCTGTTGAATAAGTTGGATTGCAATTTCTTGGTGATTGAAAACATAGGTTGTTGAGTTTCAAGAGAGTTCATTGTTTGAACCTTAACATGTGAATTGATTGCTACTTTAACATGAGAAGTTTCACAAGAAAAAATTGTTGTTATGGTGCTAGGAAAAGTGATTGAAATTATCATTGATCAAATTTGTGCACTTTGCTAGCATTCACATTTCATAAATTATTTCTTTTATCATTTACCTACTTGAGGATGAGTAGGAATTAAGCTTGGGGATGCTGATACGTCTCCAATGTATCTATAATTTATGAAGTATTCATGTTGTTATATTATCATTCTTTGATGTTTTACAATCATTTTATAGCAACTTTATATCATTTTTTGGGACTAACCTATTGACCCAGTGCCCAGTGCCAGTTGCTGTTTTTTTGCTTTTTTTACATCACAAAAAATCAATATCAAACGGAGTCCAAACACCGCGAAACTTTTTGTGGATTTTTTATGGACCAGAAGACATCCAACGGGCCAGAGCTGCACATGGGGGGTGCCCCGAGCGGGGCACAACCCACCTTGGTGGGTTGTGCTCACCTTGGTGGCCTCCTGTACCCCTTATTTGCACTATAAATTCCCAACTATTCTGAAACCCCTCGGGGTTTGCAAGCATCCGCACCTACAACAAAAGTATTAAGGTAAACCTAACCATAGCATGAAACATATGGATCCAAATCAGCCCCTTACGAAGCAACGCATAAACTAGGGTTTAAGCTGCTGTCACTCTAGCAACCCATCATCTACTTATTACTCCCCAATGCCTTCCTCAAGGCCCAAATAATGGTGAAGTGTCATGTAGTCGACATTCACATAACACCACTAGAGGAGAGACAACATACATCTCATCAAAATATTGAACGAATACCAAGTTCACGTGACTACTAATAGCAAGACTTCTCCCATGTCCTCAGGAACAAACGTAACTACTCACAAAGCATAAACATGTTCATAATCAGAGGGGTACTAATATGCATATAGGATCTGAACATATGATCTTTCACCAAATAAACCAACTAGCATCAACTACAAGGAGTAATTAACACTACTAGCAACCCACGGGTACCAATCCCAGACTTGGAGACAAGAACTGGATACAAGAGATGAACTAGGGTTTTGAGAGGAGATGGTGCTGATGAAGATGTTGGTGGAGATTGCCCTCTCCCGATGAGAGGAGCGTTGGTGATGACGATGGCGATGATTTCACCCTCCCAGAGGGAAGTTTCCCCGGCAGAACAGCTCCGCCAGAGCCCTAGATTGGTTCCGCCAAGGTTCCGCCTTGTGGCGGCGGAGTTTCGTCCGAGAAGATGGCTTCCTATTTTTTTCCATCAGAAGACTCCATATAGCATAAGATAGCCACCGGAGGGCCACCAGGGGGCCCACGGGGCAGGGGCGGGCCCAGGGGGTAGGGTGCGCCCCCACCCTCGTGGGCAGGGTGTGGCCCCCTGGTGAATCTCTTCCGCTAGGTATTTTTTATATATTCTGAAAACGTCTTCCGTGAAGTTTCAGGACTTTTGGAGCTGTGCAGAATAGGTCTCTAATATTTGCTCCTTTTCCATCCCAGAATCCCAGCTGCCGGCATTCTCCCTCTTCATGTAAACCTTGTAAAATAAGAGAGAATAGGCATAAGTATTGTGACATAATGTGTAATAACAGCCCATAATGCAATAAATATCGATATAAAAGCATGATGCAAAGTGTACGTATCAACTCCCCCAAGCTTAGACCTCGCTTGTCCTCAAGCGAAAAGCCGAAATCGAAAAATATGTCCACATGTTTAGAGATAGAGGTGTCGATAAAAAAATAAAATATAGACATGAGGGCATCATGATCATTCTTAGAGCAGCAACTTACATAATTCTTGTCATATGATTTCTTATGCTAGAGTAATAATTCAATCACAATTTCAAGTATGAATCGTAAACTTTATTGAAAACTAACAAACTATAATCTCAGTCATTGGAGCAATTGCAATTTATCATAACATAGGAAAGAGTCAATGTATAAGAGCTTTTCAGCAAGTCCACATACTCAACTATCATATAGTATTTCACAATTGCTGACACTCATGCAATAATTATGGGTATGGAATTTTAATCGGACATAGAGAAAGATAGGGGCTTATAGTTTTGCCTCCCAACGTTTTACCTCAAGGGTAATGTCAACAATAATAGTTCATGAAAACTCACATCCAATTAGCCATATATACCAGGATCTTTCCAACATACTATGCTTGCCAAAGGATAAAATGTAAAAAGGAAGGGTGAAGATCACCATGACTCTTATGCAGGATAGGAGATAAAAGTAAAATATAGGCCCTTCGCAGAGGGAAGCAAAGGTTGTCATGTGCTTTTATAGTTGGATGCACAAAATCTTAATGCGAAAGAATGTCACTTTATATTGCCACTTGTAATATGGACCTTTATTATGCAGTCTGTCGCTTTTATTTCTTCCATATCACACGATCATATAAAGCTTATTTCTCCCACACTAATAAGTCATACATATTTAGAGAGCAATTTTTATTGCTTGCACCGATGACAACTTACTTGGAGGATCTTACTCAATCCATAGGTAGGTATGGTGGACTCTCATGGCAAGACTGGTTTAAGGGTATTTGGAAGCACAAGTAGTATCTCTACTTGGTGCGATGAATTTGGCTAGCATGAGGGAGAAAGGCAAGCTCAACCATGTTGGATGATCCATGACAATATAATTTATCTCAGATGTAAGAAAACATAACCCATTACGTTGTCTTCCTTGTCCAACGTCAACTCTTTAGCATGTCATATTTTAATGAGTGCTCACAATCATAAAAGATGTCCAAGATAGTATATTTATATGTGAAGACCTCTCTTTCTTTATTATTTCCTATTAATTGCAATGATGACCAAAACTATGTTTGTCAACTCTCAACAACTTTTTATTCATCATACTTTTTCTATGTGAGCTCATTACTCTCCATAAGATTCACATGATCTCTTTGTTTCTTTTTATTTCTTTCTCTTTTCTTTTATTCCCTTAGGATCATGGCAAAATAATCAAGCCCTTGACTCAACACTAATCTTTATTATATAGTTCACGGACTCGATTACATAGAAGGATTATAAAGCAAAACTCACGACTAGATGATACTAAGAACTTTTACTCTACTAGATCAAGATATTACCAAAAGGATCAAACTAAGGAAAACGGTAAAGATAAAAGTGATGGTGATACGATACCGGGGCACTCCCCCAAGCTTGGCAGTTGCCAAGGGAGTGCCCATACCCAGGTGATTACGTCTCTCTTTTCGTGGGTGGTGATGTGATGTTCTTGGCGATGATGCCCCTTAGGATACGATTCTCCTCCTCGAGCTTATTGACTTGCTTCTTGAGGTCCATTATTTCCTTTCGGAGTTTTCCTGTAACAGCCAAAGCTCCCTGCACCCAAGGGTGCTGCATAGCTGCGGGAGAACCAGTGGTACTCTTTTTCATATTCTCATAAGAAAGAAATCTAACATTGGAAGGGATAACCAAGTTTGGAATAGCCGAGCTCTGCAGTTCTCCCATTGTGAATCCAGCTTGGAAGAGGGAAGTGACTTCTTGATCCTCTTCCATGGCATCTATCGTCTTCAATTCGGCCTCCATCTCTTCCTCTGTTGCTGGCCCAAAGAGGTCAACATTGTTGTTTGTCATTGATCTCGGTGCCGGGTGAGACACCCGGCTCTCCCCGACTGACTCTTGCAAAGACATCTTGCTCTAATCTGCAGCAGCAACAACTCGAAATACAAAACAGAGGACAATTGCATGATACGGGAGTCAAAACCTCTGGGAGATTATATAATGAATTTTTACCTACCAAAATACATGATGTGTAAGAAAACGGAGTCCGGAGAGCGCACGAGGTGCCCAAGAGGTAAGGGGGCGCGCCCTCCACCCTCGTGGAGCCCTCGTGTCCTTCCCGGACTTCTTCTTATTTTTCTATTTTTCTAAATATTCCAAAACGGAGAAATATTGCCTTAAAACTGTTTGGAGTCGGTTTACTTACCATACCACATACCTATTCCTTTTCAGAGTCTGAAACATTCTGGAAAGTGTCCCTTATGTATTCCTCCGGGGTTACGGTTTCAATAATATTGGTTTCAACATTTATGGGATTACCTGAGATATAATGTTTGATTCTTTGACCGTTCACCACCTTCCGATTTTTGCCTTCGAAGTTTTTGATTTTTATGGCACCGGAACGGTAGACCTCTTCGATAACGTAAGGACCTTCCCATTTAGAGAGAAGTTTTCCTGCAAAAAATCTTAAACGAGAGTTGTATAGCAATACATAATCACCTATATTAAACTCACGCTTTTGTATCCTTTTGTCATGCCATCTTTTAACTTTTTCTTTAAACAACTTGGCATTTTCATAGGCTTGGGTTCTCCATTCATCAAGTGAGCTAATATCAAATAACCTCTTCTCACCGGCAGGTTTAAAATCGTAATTGAGCTCTTTAATAGCCCAATATGCCTTGTGTTCTAGTTCGAGAGGTAAGTGACATGCTTTTCCATAAACCATTTTATACGGAGACATACCCATAGGATTTTTATATGCAGTTCTATAGGCCCATAATGCATCATCAAGTTTCTTGGACCAATTCTTTCTAGATCTATTAACAGTCTTTTGCAAAATTAATTTGAGCTCTCTATTACTCAATTCTACTTGACCACTAGACTGTGGATGATAAGGAGATGCAATTCTATGATTAACATCATATTTAGCAAGCATTTTACGGAAAGCACCATGAATAAAATGTGAACCACCATCAGTCATTAAATATCTAGGGACTCCAAATCTTGGAAAAATAATTTCTTTAAGCATTCTAATAGAAGTGTTATGATCAGCACTACTAGTTGGAATAGCTTCTACCCACTTAGTAACGTAATCAACAACAACTAAAATATGTGTATATCCATTAGAGGAAGGAAAAGGTCCCATATAGTCAAAGCCCAAAACATCAAATGGTTCAATAACAAGTGAATAATTCATAGGCATTTCTACTAATATTACCAATTCTTTGACATTCATCACAAGATAAGACAAACTTACGGGCATCCTTGAAGAGAGTAGGCCAATAAAAACCAGATTGCAATACCTTATGTGCAGTTCTATCTCCAGCATGGTGTCCTCCATAAGCTTCGGAGTGACACTTGTGTAGGATTTGTTCTTGTTCATGCTCAGGTACACAACGTCTAAGAACACCATCTACTCCTTCTTTATAAAGATGTGGGTCATCCCAAAAGTAATGCCTCAAATCATAGAAGAACTTTTTCTTTTGCTGGTATGTGAAACTAGGTGGTATAAACTAAGCAACAATGTAATTAGCATAATCAGCATACCATGGAGAAGTATTAGAAGCATTTATGACACTTAATTGCTCATCAGGAAAGCTATCATCAATAGGAAGTGGGTCATCAAGCACATTTTCTAACCTAGACAAGTTGCCTGCAACGGGGTTCTCAGCTCCCTTTTTATCAACAATATGTAAGTCAAATTCTTGTAGCAAGAGAACCCATCTAATAAGTCTAGGTTTAGCATCTTTCTTTTCCATAAGATATTTAATAGCAGCATGATCAGTGTGAATAGTTACTTTAGAATCAACAATATAAGGTCTAAACTTATCACAAGCAAATAGAACTGCTAAGAATTCTTTTTCAGTAGTAGCATAATTTCTTTGAGCATTGTCTAGGGTTTTACTAGCATATTGAATAACATTTAGTTTCTTATCAATTCTTTGCCCTAGAACAGCACCTACAGCATAATCACTAGCATCACACATAATTTCAAAGGGTAAATTCTAATCAGGTGGCTGAACAATAGGTGTAGAGATCAATGCTTTGTTAAGTATTTCAAATGCTTCTACACAATCATCATCAAAAACAAATGGTATATCTTTTTGTAATAAATTAGTCAAAGGCCGAGAAATTTTTGAGAAGTCCTTAATGAACCTCCTATAAAAACCGCGTGACCAAGGAAACTTCTTATACCTTTGATGTCCTTGGGACATGGCATCATTTCAATAGCATCAACCTTGGCTTTATCAACTTCAATACCTCTTTCAGAAACTTTATGTCCCAAGACAATACCTTCATTAACCATAAAGTGGCACTTTTCCCAATTCAAGACAAGATTAGTTTCTTCACATCTCTGCAAAACTCGATCAAGGTTGCTTAAGCAGTCATCAAAAGAAGATCCATAGACGGAGAAATCGTCCATGAAAACCTCACAAATCTTTTCACAAAAGTCGGAGAATATAGCCATCATGCATCTTTGAAAGGTAGCAGGTGCATTACATAAACCAAAAGGCATATGTCTATAAGCAAAAGTACCAAAAGGGCAAGTAAAAGTAGTCTTTGATTGATCATTGGCTGACACAGGTATTTGAGAGAAACCAGAATAACCATCTAGAAAGCAAAAATGAGTATGTTTGGATAATCTTTCTAGCATTTGATCAATAAAAGGTAAGGGGTAATGATCTTTTTTAGTAGCCTTATTTAATTTAAGGAAATCAATTACCATCATATAACCTGTAATAATTCTTTGAGGGATCAATTCATCTTTATCATTAGGAACAACAGTAATACCTCCCTTCTTGGGGACACAATGGACAGGACTTACCCACTGACTATCAGCAACGGGATAAATTATACCTGCCTCAAGGAGCTTTAGTATTTCCTTTCTTACCACTTCTTTCATTTTAGGATTCAACGGTCGTTGATGATCACGAACTGGTTTAGCATCTTCTTCCAAATTTATTTTATGTTGACATAAAGTGGGACTAATGCCCTTAAGATCATCAAGTATACCCAATAGCAGCACGGTGCTTCTTCAGAGTTTTCAATAATCTCTCTTCCTCATGCTCTGAAAGGTTAGCACTAATAATAACAGGATATATCTTTTTCTCATCAAGATAAGCATATTTAAGAGTATCAGGCAGCGGTTTAAGCTCAAACACGGGATCACCCTTGGGTGGAGGAGGATCCCCTAAGATTTCAATAGGCAAATTGTGTTTCAGAATAGGTTCCTGTTTAAAGAATACTTCACCTATTTCCCTTCTTTCATTCATAAACATATCATTTTCATGGTCTAGCTAATATTGTTCTAAAGGATCACTAGGAGGTACGACAATAGAAGCAAGACCAATAATTTCATCCTTACTAGGTAATTCTTCTTCATGGTGTTGTCTACTAAATTTAGAGAAATTAAATTCATGATAGCATTAACAGTGTTCAAGAAGGGTCTACCAAATATAATGGGACAAAAGCTATCTTGTGGGGAACCAAGAACAAGAAAATCAGCAGGATATTTAGTTTTCCCACACAAGACTTCAACATCTCTAACAATTCCCATTGGTGAAATAGTATCTCTATTGGCAAGTTTAATTGTGACATCAATATCTTCTAACTCAACAGGTGCAATATCATGCATAATTTCTCTATAAAGGCTAATAGGTATTGCACTAGCACTGGCACCCATATCACATAAACCATGATAACAATGATCTCCTATTATAACATAAATAATAGGCATGCCTGCCACAGGTCTAGGTTTATCTTTAGCACAAGGTTTAGCAATTCTAGCAGTTTCATCATAGAAATAAAGAACATGCCCATCAATATTATCGGACAAGAGATCTTTAACAATAGCAATATTAGGTTCAACTTTAACTTGCTCAGGAGGTGTATATGTTTTAATATTGCTTTTACGAACCACGGTTGAAGCTTTAGCATGATCCTTTATCCTAATAGGGAAAGGTGGTTTCTCAACATAAGCAGTAGTTACAATAGGATCATTATAAGTGACAATCTTTTCTTCAACTTTAATAGGTGCAACTACTTTTACTTCTATGGGAGGATGATATTTAAACCACTTCTCCTTGGGGAGATCAACATAAGTAGCAAAAGATTCACAGAAAGAAGCTACTATCTCAGAGTCAAGTCCATATTTAGTGCTAAATTTACGGAAAATATCGGTATCCATAAAAGATTTAACACAATCAAAACTAGGTGTCATACCTAACTCCTAACCTTTGTCGAGGTCCCAATCTTCAGAGTTGCGTTTAATTCTTTCCAATAAATCCCATTTGAATTCAATAGTCTTCATCATAAAAGAGCCGGCACAAGAAGTATCAAGCATGGTGCGATTGTTATCAGAAAGCCGAGCATAGAAAATTTGAATAATCATTTATCTTGAGAGCTCATGATTGGGGCATGAATATAACATTGATTTAAGCCTCCCCCAAGCTTGAGCGATGCTTTCTCCTTCGCGAGGCCAAAAATTATATATATAATTGCGATCACGATGAACAAGATGCATAGGATAAAACTTCTGATGAAATTCCAATTTCAATCGTTTGTAATTCCAAGACCCCATATCATCACATAGCCTATACCATGTCGATGCATCTCCCTTCAAAGATAAAGGGAAGACCTTCTTCTTAACAACATCTCCAGGTACACCTGCAAGCTTAAATAATCCACAAACTTCATCCACATATATTAGATGCTCATCAGGATGTTTTGTTCCATATCCTAAAAAGGGATTAGCTAGCAGTTTTTCTGTCATACCCGAAGAAATTTCAAAGCAAACATTTTTCATTTTCAGTAGGTTCAGTAGGTTGAGGAGCAACTCTTTGCTCTACTGGTCAGGGTGAAGATACCCCAAACAACCCCCTGAGAAGATTACTTTCCATAGTAACAAGTGACAGTAAATTTTAGCACACTATATAAATTTTTCCTTACCAAATTCCACCTACCAAAGGCGCTTCACTCCCCGGCAACGGCGCCAAAAAAGAGTCTTGATGACCCACAAGTATAGGGAATCTATCGTAGTCCTTTCGATAAGTAAGAGTGTCAAACCCAACAAGGAGCAGACGGAAATGATAAGCGGTTTCCAGCAAGGTATTCTCTGCAAGTACTGAAACAAGTGGTAACAGATAGTTTTGTGATAGGATAATTTGTAACGAGCAACAAGTAACAAAAGTAAATAAAGTGCAGCAAGGTGGCCCAATCCTTTTTGTAGCAAAGGACAAGCCTGGACAAACTCTTACATAGAGAAAAGCGCTCTCGAGGACACATGGGAATATCATCAAGCTAGTTTTCATCACGCTCATATGATTCGCGTTCGGTACTTTGATAATTTGGTATGTGGGTGGACCGGTGCTTGGGTACTTGATGCGGAGCATCCTTCCATCATCCCCATGGACTCTACACCGACACATCAAGCCCCACGTGGACCTATGACAAGAGCGAGAACACGTGCTTTGGAAACCAAGGTGAACTCCTTCCTACTTAGCTTGCATATGGATACGCATGGAACATTGTTGCTACCTCACGAAGATACACTATGTCTCATTAGGTACGAATAGGAACACCACCAAGAGGTTCAGGAGCACCCCCAAGGAGAAGAGGAACCACCCCAAGGCCACGCGGACCAAGACGGAGTGCAACACCAGCAAAACTTGAAGTCCCGGGTGACCCCATGCGCACGGGCCCCAGAGACCCCGTGACCACGGGCTGTCCAGGAAGTTGGCGCTGGAGCACCCCATGCGAACGTGCCTGTACCGTGCCCACGGGACCCCCGTGCGCACGGTCCCAACTTACCCCGTGCGCACGGGCCTCCCAGGATGGACAGCTGAGATCCCCAAACCGAGCCCCTCTTCATCTCTTTCGACCCCAAGACTATATAAACCGTACCTAGGGCTATGTTTAGGGTTAGCAAAGTATGAGATGAGATATTTGTGAGCTTTGCTCCTTCTACCTTCCCATTTGTGGAATCAAGGCCCTCTTGGGAAGAATCCTAGTGGATTTCAAGACCTCCTCTTGGAGAAGACTATCTTCAAGACATCATCTCCTAGGAGTGGGAAGAACTTTGCCATTGTATCTTTCCTTTGATTGTGCTTGTGACTTGTGGATCTTACTTTGCTATTCTAGCGGATGTGTGATTGGGAATTGTTTGAGTGATTTCCTCTTTGTGTTCTTGTGAGTTTGCCATTTCCCCCTCCAAGTGTGAAAAGATCCCCCTCTAGGATTTCATCCTATATCATTTTGGTATCAAGAGTAAGGTTGATTCACACCTTGGAGTCCCATCCCCCCATTTGCTAGCTTGATTTTGTTGTTTTTCGTCCTAATTCGAAAATCCCCACAAAAATAGCCCCAAAAAAATTTTCTT
Source organism: Triticum urartu (assembly GCF_003073215.2). NCBI lineage: Eukaryota > Viridiplantae > Streptophyta > Magnoliopsida > Poales > Poaceae > Triticum > Triticum urartu. The sequence goes on along the minus strand of NW_024114801.1, from coordinate 63,355 downwards.
GCAATTTGTTGGATCTTGTGAGATTTGGTTGTTTTGATCCACAAATTTGGAGTTTGGCAAGTGGATCTACCCATCTTCCTGCTTCCCCACCTTCCAAACCCATGAAAATTGCCTCACCTTGCCTAATCCCCTCAGATCCGGAGTTGTTCTTCCGCTTGCCGCACACCCCGTGCACACGGGCCCTCGAGACCCCGTGCACACGGGACCCCGTGCACACGGGCCTCACTTACCCCGTGCGCACGGACCCTCCAGAAACTTTCGGCCATTTTTGTTTTGCTCCATTTTGCATCCATACCAACACTCGTGTTCTTCCGCATTATTTCTCGTGGTTGTTTGAGTTTCGGGCCACGGTTTCTCTTGTGTCCTAAGGTGTTTAGGCTACTTAGGCGCATTTGGACATCATCATCGCCGCCACTCGATCATCAACTCAGACGGTAACCTCGACGACATCTCACCCTCACTTTTGCCTTGATAACCCGAGCCATTTCGCGTCACTTACCCATCGAGACTAGCAAGTTGAGAATTGTCGGGCCACGCTATTGTGCATCGTAGTGGTCTTGTTACCATCTTAGTGCCATAAGTCTCTCCCATGCATTTCTTACATACTTGTCTCATATCATACTTGGCTCTAGCTTCAAAAAAAACAAGAAAAGCTTTTAAGCAAAAGAGGAGCAACAAAGAGCTTGTAAGCAATAGCATCGAGTCATTTTTTGCATATCATCTTCGACACCTCATACGTAGCATAGTTGGGATTGAAGACGACACGTTTCTCTTATAGGTTGGTGCACATGTGTATCTAGCCCATTCGAGCAATCGAGCTAGCATCTCTCTAGTATTCGCACAACAAGAGCATTTTCCGTGGTTGCACATTTGGAGCTCACCCCTTGGTTGTGCAGATCCCATCTATCTTCCGTGTGTGTGTTGCTAGTGAAATCATTGGGTTTGATCTATTTGTTTTTACTTGCATTTTTGTGAATCTTCTCAACCTTATCGATATCTTGACTAACATTTGCTTGAAATTTTTGCCACCATCCTAACCGAGCTCCTCCATAAGCCTTTTACTTGTAGGTGTGAGAAACAATTCCCGGTACCAATTCCCCTATTATAGCATCGTGAGATCGTACTTGTTACATCCACAATCTTCGGAAAAGGTAACTTTGGTTTTGTTCTCTCATTTTTCCTACTCACCACCACTATCTCATGATGGATAGGCCAAGTACTTCTACTAATCCACTCTTAATGGAGCAAGACGACGACATGAACTCCGTCACCAAGAGTCACCTCTTTGGTGCACAACGTGCTTTGCATCAAGAGCAACAAGCTATGAGTGACCGCATCGACAACCTTGCCGCCGACTTGCGACTTTCCGAGCAACGTACAAGGGACTACTTCGACCACAAGCTCGACGATCACAAGCAAGAGAATGACGCAAGGATGGACGAAATTCATGCTTTGTTGCTCAACCGCTCGTCTTCCACTTCAAGAAGGAGCCGTTCAAGCCGCCACTCCGACTTCACCCTCTCCGGCTCAAGTACACCGTCATCGAACGCTCTTCGTCGAGCCGCGTGCACCGACCTTCAAGCAAGCCTCAATCCACGTCGAGACACCGACTCTCAAGAGCGCCGACAACGTCAAACTCAAGAGGCCTTTGCGCTAGCACAAGAACGGCAACAACAACACCAACATGAAGAGGAAGAACGTGCGCGTCTACACCAACTTGCACAAGATGCCGAGACACAATGTCAAGAACAACAACTCCGTGACGCTCAAGAACTTGCGACGCAACAAGCTCTACGCGATTCGAGTCAAGTCGTTGCCGACCGAAGCCGTCAAGCCCATAAACAAGATGAAGCACTTCGCGAAGAAATTCAAGAACAAAGATTTCAAGCTCGCGTGCATCGTCAAGTTCCTCCTCGAGCTCGCGAAGCTACCACTCAAACTCGACAACACCATCAAGTTCATCGAGAGGATGAAAACAATGAACATCGTCCACGACAAGAGCAACATGAGGTTGACAACCCCCCGTGTCAAGAGCACCACGAGTTGAACAATCATCTACAACATGGGCGTCATCATCCCCGACCCCAATACGATGAAGAGCAACGCTACGGCAAGCTCAAGTTCACCATGCCCAAGTTTAACGGAAGCAACGATCCCGAAGAGTACCTTTCATGGGCATTAAAAGTTGACAAGATCTTCCGTTTGCACAATTATGAAGAAGAGAAGAAGATCGTGATGGCATCCCTTGAGTTCCAGGACTATGTCCTTATTTGGTGGGAACAATTCATTGAGCGCCGAGAGGCAAGAGGTGATCCACCCATCACTACTTGGGCGCAAATGAAAGATGTCATGAGAGCATGTTTCGTTCCTACCTACTACAACCGCGACCTCTTCAAGAAACTCCAACAACTCAAGCAAGGAACCAAGAGCGTTGAAGAATACTACAAGGAGATGGAGATTGCAATGATAAGAGCCAATGTCACGGAAGACGATGAACAAACAATGGCACACTTCTTGAATGGCCTCAATCATCCCATCAAGAAGATCGCCGATTTCCAACCATACTCAAACCTCATCGAGCTAGTGCACCAAGCCACCAAAGCGGAACGCCAAGTGCAAGATGATTTCAAGTATGCCAAGTTCTCGTCAAAGACCTACGGCTCCTCTTATCAAGCTCCCGCGACTTTGGCAACTCCTACCTCAACTAGAGCATCACCACGTACCGGCGACAAGTCAAGTTACAAGAAGACTTCGACAAGCGCAAGTCGTCCTCCTACTACAAGCAACTTCAAACCGAAAGCTTCATCATCATCCACTCCAACCGATGAGACCATCAAGACAAGTTCCATCAAATGTTTCACGTGCGGAGGCCGAGGCCACAAGTCCTTCGAGTGCACAAACAAGCGCACCAAGATCCTCAACGACGACAAAACCTACGACTCCTTGAGTGAAGGAGAAATGGAAGCCCTTGAGCAAGTGGCCATGCACCGACAAGTGAACAACGAAGACGAAGATGATCAAGTCTTTTGTGATGAAGATTCAAGTCCCGCCCTTGTTGTCTCCAAGGTCTTGACTCTTCAACATCAACAAGACGAAGATCAAAGATTCCATATCTTCCACACAAAGGCCGACATCAATGGGTGGTCCGTCAAGGTCATCATCTATGGAGGTAGTTGCCACAACTTAGCAAGTGAAGAACTATGCTCCAAACTTCAATTGGTCAAGACGAAGCACCCTCACCCCTACAAGGTTCAATGGCTAAGTGACACCGACACCATACAAGTCGAGCATCGAGTACAAGTCTCTTTCAAGATCGGCGCCTATGAAGACACTTTGGAGTGTGATGTCCTTCCGATGACCATTTGCCATCTTCTTCTTGGACGGCCATGGCAATTTGACCGAGGTGTCATTCACAATGGGCGTACCAATCACTATAGCTTCAAAATGAAAGGGAAAGAGTTTGTGCTACGTCCTATGTATCCAAGCCAAGTTCTCACCGACAAGCAAAACACCCATCGTGGAGAGAATAGTGAGAGAGTGAGCCACCAAAAAGAGAGTGAGCGCCACAAGCCCAAATTGAGTGCCTCCACGATGAGCGACAAGAAAAACTTAGTCCTATTTGCCACCAAACGTGAGATGAGAGAAGTGTGTGAGAACCCATCAAGTGTCATACACTATGTCCTCTTGTGCAAGGACGAGGCACCAAAAACTAACACCTCTCACAATCTACCTTTGGTATTATCTTCTCTATTGCAGGAATTTCAAGATGTTTTCCCCGATGAGCTACCTCCGGGACTACCTCCACTTCGAGGCATTGAGCACCGCATCGACCTCATCCCCGGAGCGCCACTTCCAAACAAAGCTTCCTACCGCGTCAACCCCGAGGAAACCAAAGAAATTCAAAGGCAAGTAAAGCATCTCATATACCATGGCCATGTGCGTGAAAGTTTGAGCCCTTGTGCCGTCCCAGTCATCCTTGTGTCAAAACGTGACGGTAGCTTTCGCATGTGCTCCGATTGTAGACCTATCAATGCTATCACCGTTCGCTATAGGTACCCCATTCCACGCCTAGATGATATGCTTGATGAGCTTAGCGGTGCCACTATATTTTCCAAAATTGATCTTAAGAGTGGTTACTATCAAATCCGCATACAAGAGGGTGATGAATGGAAAACCTCCTTCAAAACCAAGTTTGGTTTGTATGAGTGGTTAGTCATGCCTATGGGTCTCTCGGAAGCACCGGGCACTTTTATGCGCCTTATGAATCATGTCTTTCGCCCTTACATTGGTATATTTGTTGTGGTTTACTTCGATGACATTCTTGTGTTTAGCAAATCCATCAAAGAGCATGTCAACCATGTCTGCACCGTTTTGCAAACTCTTAGAAAAGAGCGCCTCTATGCTAATATGGAGAAATGCCTTTTTGGTGTTGATAAGCTCGTTTTCTTGGGCTTTGTTGTTTCTTCTAAGGGTGTTCATGTAGATGAGTCCAAGATCAATGCTATTAAGAATTGGCCGCAACCAACCAACTTGCACATTCAATGAGCTTAAGAATTTGCTTACTCACGCTCCCGTGCTTGCTTTACCCAACTTCGACAAACCTTTTGAAATTCATTGCGATGCTAGTGGTAAGCATAGGAGGTGTGTTGCAAGAGAAGCGCCCCATAGCTTACTTTAGTGAGAAACTTTCCGGAGCGCAACTCAATTACCCCATCTATGACAAAGAGCTATATGCTTTAGTCCCGTTTTACATGAATGGGAACATTACCTTCGTCCCCATGAGTTTATCATTCATACCGATCATGAGACTCTCAAGTATCTTAAGGGTCAAACTAAGTTGAACAAGCGTCATGCTAAATGGAGTGAATTCATTGAGTCTTTTCCCTATGTCATCAAGTACATCAAGGGTAAAGAAAACATTGTAGCGGATGCGCTTTCCCGTATATGCATGCTTGTCACCCAACTTGAATTGAATGTCATTGGGTTGAGCATATCAAAGACTTGTATGAGCATGATGCAACTTTTGCTACTCCTTATGCCAAGTGTTTGTCGCATACATCTTGGGAACGCTATTTCTGAAAGACGGATATCTTATGAGAGCTAACAAACTTTGCATCCCCGAGTCGTCTCTTCGTTTGTTTTTGCTTTTGCAGGAATCGCATGGAGGAGGCTTAATGGGACACTTCGACGCGACAAGACGATCGCTATCGCTCTCCAAGAGCTACTTTTGGCCAAAGATGGTTTAGGGACGTCAATCGTTTCACCAACCGGTGTTCTACATGTCGCAAAGCTAAGTCCAAAGCTCAATCTCATGGTCTCTATATGCCTTTACCAATTCCATACCAACCTTGGGAAGACATTAGCATGGACTTTGTACTTGGTTTGCCTAGAACTCTCAATGGCAAGGACTCCGTGTTTGTTGTTGTGGACCGTTTCTCCAAAATGGCTCATTTCATTCCTTGCAACAAGATAGACGATGCTTCACATGTTGCAAACTTTTTTTGTAGGGACATATTACGTCTTCATGGAATGCCAAGGACAATTGTCTCGGACCGCGACGTCAAGTTCTTGAGTTACTTTTGGAAGACCTTATGCGCCAAGCATCGGAATCAAGTTACCTCTTCTCCACGGCGTACCACCCTCAAACCGACGGCCAAAAGAGGTGACGAACCGTACACTCTCCACTCTACTACGAGTCTTGATCAAGAAGAACATCAAGGAGTGGGAGGAGTGCCTACCAATCGTCGAGTTCGCCTACAACCGTGCAACACATTCAACTACCGGCAAGTCCCCTTTCGAAGTCGTCTATGGATTCAACCCATTGTCCCCATTGGACATTCTTCCTCTACCACTACAAGAGCGCATCAACATGGACGCGAGGGACCGAGTGAACCACCTCAAGAAGATGCATGAAGATACAAGGCACACCTTAGAGCGCCAAGTACAACGACTCGCGACCAAGCGCAACGCCAACAAGTCCCCAATGGTGTTTCAACCGGGTGACCTAGTTTGGGTACATCTCCGCAAGGATCGTTTCCCCAAGAACGCAAGTCCAAGCTACTACCAAGAGCCGGATGGCCCATTCAAAGTACTCGCACGCTACAACAACAACGCCTACAAGGATCGACATCCCACGAGACAAGTACAATGTAAGCGACACATTCAACGTCAAAGACTTGGCCAATACCATGGTGATGAAGATCACGATCCGTGGATGGATCTCTCCCAAGGGGGGGAGATGATGCGGAGAATCCTTCCATCATCCCCATGGACTCTACACCGACACATCAAGCCCACGTGGACCTATGACAAGAGCGAGAACACGTGCTTTGGAAACCAAGGTGAACTCACTCCTTCCTACTTAGCTTGCATATGGATACTCATGGAACATTGTTGCTACCTCACCAAGATACACTATGTCTCATTAGGTACGAAGAGGAACACCACCAAGAGGTTCAGGAGCACCCCCAAGGAGAAGAGGAACCACTCCAAGGCCACGCGGACCAAGACGGAGTGCAACACCAGCAAAACTGGAAGTCCCAGGTAACCTCGTGCGCACGGGGCCCAGAGACCCCGTGCCCACGGGCTGTCCAGGAAGTTGGCGCTGGAGCACCCTGTGCGCATGGGCCTGTACCGTGCCCACGGGACCCCCGTGCGCACGGGCCCAACTTACCCCATGCGCACGGGCCTCCCAGGATGGACGACTGAGATCCCCAAACCGAGCCCCTCTTCATCTCTTTCGACCCCAAGACTATATAAACCGTACCTAGGGCTATGTTTAGGGTTAGCAAAGTATGAGATGAGATATTTGTGAGCTTTGCTCCTTCTACCTTCCCATTTGTGGAATCAAGGCCCCTCTTGGGAAGAATCCTAGTGGATTTCAAGACCTCCTCTAGGAGAAGACTATCTTCAAGACCTCATCTCCTAGGAGTGGGAAGAACTTTGCCATTGTATCTTTCCTTTGATTGTGCTTGTGACTTGTGGATCTTACTTTGCTATTCTAGTGGATGTGTGATTGGGGAATTGTTTGAGTGATTTCCTCTTTGTGTTCTTGTGAGTTTGCCCTTTTCCCTCTCCAAGTGTGAAAAGATCCCCCTCTAGGATTTCATCCTATATTAGTACTGTCCTTACTTCGACAAGCATCCCACTTATGATTAACCTCTATTGCAAGCATCCGCAACTACAACAAAAGTATTAAGGTAAACCTAACCATAGCATGAAACATATGGATCCAAATCAGTCCCTTACAAAGCAACGCATAAACTAGGGTTTAAGCTTCTGTCACTCTAGCAACCCATCATCTACTTATTACTCCCCAATGCCTTCCTCTAGGCCCAAATAATGGTGAAGTGTCATGTACTCGACGTTCACATAACACCACTAGAGGAGAGACAACATACATCTCATCAAAATATCGAACGAATACCAAATTCACGTGACTACTAATAGCAAGACTTCTCCCATGTCCTCAGGAACAAACGTGACTACTCACAAAGCATAAACATGTTCATAATTAGAGGGGTACTAATATGCATATAGGATCTGAACATATGATCGTTCACCAAATAAACCAACTAGCATCAACTACAAGGAGTAATTAACACTACTAGCAACCCACGGGTACCAATCCCGGACTTGGAGACAAGAATTGGATACAAGAGATGAACTAGGGTTTTGAGAGGAGATGGTGCTAATGAAGATGTTGATGGATATTGCCCTCCCGATGAGAGGAGCGTTGGTGATGACAATGGCGATGATTTCCCCCTCCCGGAGGGAAGTTTCCCCGGCAGAACAGCTCCGCTAGAGCCCTAGATTGGTTCCGCCAAGGTTCCGCCTCGTGGCGGCGGAGTTTCATCCGAGAAGATGGCTTCCTATTTTTTCAAATCAAAAGACTTCATATAGCAGAAGATGGCCACCGGAGGGCCACCAGGGGGCCCATGAGGTAGGGTGGCGCGCCCAGGGGGTAGGGCGCGCCCCCCACCCTCGTGGGCAGGGTGTGGCCCCCCTGGTGAATCTCTCCCGCTGGGTATTTTTTATATATTCTGAAAATGTCTTCCGTGAAGTTCGAGGACTTTTGGAGCTGTGCAGAATAGGTCTCTAATATTTGCTCCTTTTCCAACCCAGAATCCCAGCTGCCGGCATTCTCCCTCTTCATCTAAACCTTGTAAAATAAGAGAGAATAGGCATAAGTATTGTGACATAATGTGTAATAACAGCCCATAATGCAATAAATATCGATATAAAAGCATGATGCAAAATGGACGTATCAGGGTTAACCTAGATCAGAAGTTCCGCCGCCACAAGGCTCTGTAGCCACCGAAAACCAACCTAGACCCTTTCTGGCACCCTGCCGGAGGGGGAATCATCTTTGGTGGCCATCTTCATCATCCCGGCGGCCACCACGATGAGGAGGGAGTAGTCCACCCTCGGGGCTGAGGGTTTGTACCAGTAGCTATGTGTTTAATCTCTCTCTCTCTCTCTCGTGTTCTTGAGATGTCAAGATCTTGATGTGTCGCGGGCTTTGTTAATATAGTCAGATCATATGATGTTTTCCCCTCTCTATATTGTTGTGATGAATTGAGTTTTTCCCTTTGAGATTTCGTTGTTATCGGATTGAATACTTTTATGGATTTGAGAACACTTGATATATGTCTTGCAATTGAATACTCATGGTGAGAATGGGGTATCGTATTGATTCACTTGATATATGTTTTGGCACTCAACTCGCGGATTCCCGAGGTGACATTGGGGTAATCTATGCATAGGGTTGATGCACGTTCTTGTCTTTGTTTCTCTGGTAGAAATCTTGGGGCACTCATTGAAGTTCTTTGTGTTGTATTGAGTATTATGAATATGAATTTGCTTTGGTGTTATTTTAGTACGAACTCTAAGATAGATCGAATGGAAAGAATAGCTTTGTGTTATTTTAGTACGAACTCTTGAATAGATCAAATGGAACAAATAGCTTTGAGGTGGTTTCGTACCCTACAAACAATTTATTCTTATGTTCTCCGCTAGATAGGAACTTTGGAGTGATTCTTCATCGCACTTTGAGGGGTGGTTATATGATCCAATTATATTAGCATTGTTGAGATGTTGCATGTAACATCCCAAATTTGCAATTTGGAATGTTATACACTAGATCACCAATGCATATCATATTTTATTTCATTTTGGTTGATCCTAGAAAATTCTACGCAACTCAAGGACCCTTGGAGAGAGTTGGGATTTCGTTATTTTCATATTTGAGTTTTCTCAAATTTTGAAAATAGGATCATTTGATTTTATTTATTTTATCTTCAATTATTTCTATTACAAAAATATGAGAGAGGGAATAAAATGACTTTTCCAAAATAAATAAATATTGAGGATTTAATAATAAAATCAAATAAGATTTTATTTTGGTTTTATTTGCTATTTTATTTGAATTTAGGAAAAATGCGCGTTTTTCAAAATTGCATTTAGGCCCCAAATAAATGTTCATCCTGTGCGGCTTGATTTTAGAAGCTGGGGAAAATTTATTTTGGGATTTTTGGAGTCCGTTTATTATTTCTTTTGTTTTTTTAGCGTAATTATTTAAAAAAGGTCTGAACCGACTTTGGGCCATAACCGGCGAGGACTCCGCCTGGCCGGGGTTTTAAGTAGCGCCGCCCGAGGCCTGGGACAGCCCAAGCCGCCCCGCCGCCCTAACCCTAACCCTAGCCGCGCCGCCGCCCCGCGCCGCGCCATCCAACCGCGCCGCCACCCCGCCGCCCCTCGTCGTCGTTCGCCGGAGCCGCGCCGCCGCCGCCGCCGTTCGCCTGAGCCGCCGAGGTAGACGTCGTTGCCTCGGTTTTCGCGAAGAAAACCGATCGTTTTTTTTAAGTTAGATCTGTTTTTTCGTTAGATCGGTTTTTTCGGTTTAGTTAATTAGCGAGCATTCGCTCGTTCGTTCGTTCTAACGAACGCGTTCATCGTTTAGATCCAAATAACGAACGTTCATTCGTTAATCTGTTCGTCATTTTTCTTTTTCTTGGATTAAATCCGCGATTTTTCTGATCGCGATTCCTAATCTGATTTCCGTTCTAGTATAACTTTTCGCTCGTTTATCAGAATTAGGTGATTCAAGCGCCTGGAGTTTCGTCTCGAAACCCTCTTTCCATTTAACCAACTCAAACAAGTTTTTGCCACTGCAAAAATTGCCCTAGATCCAGAATAATAAACGAAGCCTGTTTCTTTTGCCGTTTGTCTTTCATTGCTTCGTTCGGTTCGATTCTTTTTGCCAACCGGAGTTCTTAAGTTGAACTTTCTGGTTAGTTCTCTTATCTGAGTTTTACCTGTGCATTAGTTGAGTACTTATTGTATGCTTGTTTGTTTGCGATAGAGTACCCAGAGTGCGCCGCTTGCTACTTCGAATCGCTAGGTTTCCCGGATCATCAGCAAGGCAAGTAACACTTTGATCATACCTCCTACTACCCAGTTTTATTGCATTAGATCAATCCTCACACATTGCATTGATTAGGATCTAATTAAATTATGGGTTTGGGAAGTAGTTGAGGTAGTACCTATCACCTGTTCTATTATCAAACCTTTGGGAGTTACTTCTATGTTTGCTTATTATGCCATGCTATGCTAGTAGACGTGGATTGGGTGAGTGTATCCATGACAGATGTGAGACTGATAAATTAATGGTTTATCTAAGGTGGCAACTTAAATACACATCTGGGTGGATTGAGGCACCTGGGTATTCCAGCGATTGCCTATTTTTCTTTTGGACCGCCACCCAGTTTCAAAGGGATCATGAGATTATTCATGCTAGAAACTTCCGTGTGCAGCCACAAGCTACTATGGGCTCTAGCATAGTTGATTAAGTCGTGCGAACTCTTACAGTGGTAGACTAGCAGATGTAGGGGAAAGTAGGTGTAACGGTCTACCCGATCGTAAGGTGCTAGCGCTTCTGAAAGACTATGTCTCGGTCATCCGTTTCTCAAACACCATGTAGTGCGAGAAATCAAGCGGAGGCGATCGGGTCTTGTGGGGAAAAGTGTGCAAACCTCTACAGAGTGTATAAACTAATCATGGTTAGCCGTGTCCCCAGTTATGGACATCTTGAGTATCTAGTATCTGGATTATCATGTGAATCTCATCATGTTACTCTAATTAATTTTGTTGGGTTTTGTTTAATGATGATGTTTAATTGGGATTGAGAATGTTGTCAACCAGTCTCAATGTTTAACAACTACCATGATAGTTAAATAAAATTTATTGCTTTGCAGTAGGGAAAATTGGCTTTACGCAAAACTGTAACCATAGAGCTTTCCACCAGCCAAATATGCATATAGTATAGCCTATATCTTCCATTACTCTCTATGTGTTACCTTGCCAGCATATTCCATGTGCTAACCCATTTCGAGCTGCAACGTTCATGTTGCAGACTTTTCAGACGACGATTAAGGTGCCTTTAGGTCGTAGTTCTATACTCAGTGATGCCGTTGGAGTTGATGGACTCACTTATCTTCCAAGTCTTCCGATGTTATCGTTATTAGATGGCCTTAAGCCATATTTATTGTAATAAGTTCTCTTTTGAGACACTCGATGTAATAAGTGTGTGATTGCTACTCTGTTATAAATCCTTCAAGTGTTGTGTGGTGTCAGCATTACTGATCCAGGGATGACACCTGAGCACAGAGATTGGACCGTTTGAGGTCTGGTCGCTACAAGATGGTATCAGAGCACACGCTGACTGTAGGACACGACCACTAAGCTAAAAGACCTAGATCACTACTCACTCTCTTCTCATTCTGACTTCTCATATTTTCTACTCTTTTAGGATGGCGGATGCAAGGAACAAGTTCACGCAACCGGATGAAGATACACCCTTTGGACGTCACTTGAAGGAAGTCACTAGATACCTGAACATAGGAGTACCAAGCTTCACCGGGACTTACAATGCCACTTTACCTGAAGAAGAGCGCTGGATGATTCAAGTTCAAGTTCCCGGAAGGACGTTCATGCCAGTCATTGAGCCCATAGAGTTTTCTTTTGATGCACTAACTTGGAATCTAGAAAAGAGCATGGCAGCTCACATCGCCATGGGACGCATTGGAGAAGTTTACCGCAATGATCTCAAGGATACTATCTACCAGATTTGTGGGCGCCGAGATGAGCACTGGGAGATGATCAGCACCAGGAAGGATAGATCAATTGCAGCTTTTATCCAGGAGTTAAACCGGCACATTCGACGTCAGGAGAACCAGATGTGCGCCGACATGATAGATCTGAAGAAGGCAAAGACTAGAATCAAGGAACTGGAGGAAGAACTCAAGGCCACACGTGAAGATTATGAAGAGGAAATCGAAGTACTAGTGGACAAGAATGCCGACCTAACAATGAAGATTGGAATATTTATGGGAGGCCCTACACCAGTAGAAGAAGACGAAGAACCCAAGGAGATTCGCCCGGAATACTACATCATCATCGACGACACCGACTCGGATCCATATGATAGCGATGATGACTATGTTGATGAAGCTGGAGCAGATATCATGGAGTCTGCAACCGAAGAATATTTCTAGTAGACCACCCCATCAGTAGTAGTAGTCCACCATGTAAATATAGTAGTCCGAGCACTTTTGCGATAGTTAGATCGATTGTATGCCCTTGTTTGATTGATTGAATGAAGTGAATTGTTTGCTTTTGCCTCATGTGCATATGGGTAGTGTTTTCTCTCTAGACCCCTCTATATTCTTAAATCTCATCTTTTCTCAACCCTCAGATGCCTCCGAGACGTGACCCCGGATTTACCTTCCCACCGGAGCTCACCCAGTTGATCCAGCAGCAGAACACATTGATGCAGTTGCTAGTCCAGAATTAGAATCAGGGGAACAACAACAACCCACCACCACCACCACCACCTGTTGATCACTTAGCTCGTTTTCTTAGGCTGAATTCGCCGGTGTTTTCCAGTAGCACCAAGCCGATAGTAGCAGATGATTGGCTCTGCAAAACATCAAGGGAGTTGACCATGGCAGGATGCATAGATGCGGAAAAGGTGAAGTTTGCCGCACATCAGCTTGAAGGACCCGCAACATCATGGTGGGAAAATTTCGCAGCCACTTTCCCTGTCGACACTGTCACATGGGACAAGTTCTAGCAGGCTTTCCGTACTGCCCATGTTTCAGCAGGAGCTATGGCCATGAAGAAGCGAGAGTTTCACAACTTGCGCCAAGGAGGACGGACAGTTGGCCAGTATGTGGAGGACTTTAGTAAGTTAGCACGTTATGCCCCAGATGATGTTGCTACAGATGCAGCTAAGCGGGAGAAGTTTCTGGGAGGACTGAATGATGAGTTGAGCATGCAGTAGATGGTAGCAACCTTGAACAGCTACCAGGAGTTGGTAGATCATGCTCTTATGATTGAAGGGAAGCAGCAGCAGATTGAGAATCGCAAGAGGAAGTATGGACAAGGGAAGTACAATTCAGGAGTTCAGCAGAAGCCACGTTTTACCCCTAGACCGGGAGGACATTTTCAGCATACCCATGGAGGAGGTAGCTCGCATAATCACAGTGGCACCAAGAATGGTAATGGGAATGGAGGAAGCAACGGCCAGAACCGCACCAACCCATCAACCCCAGCCAAGAGAGACCTGAGGCAAGTCACTTGCTTTAAGTGCCAGAAGACCGTACATTACGCTAATGAATGTCCTGAAGCCCAGAATGGAAATGGCAATGGAAGCTCTGGGAAGAAGCCGAACCCTTTCAACAGGGGACAGGTGAACCACGTTAACGTGGAGGAGGTTGAAGAGTAGCCGGATGCAGTAATCGGTAAGTTTTTGGTTAAGTCATTTACTGCACTCGTTCTTTTTGATACTGGTGCATCGCATTCATACATATCAAGGGGATTCGTGGATAAGTATAACCTGCCCACCAAAGTTCTTAGAACACCTATGTTAGTAAAATCACCAGGAGCGGAGTATATGGCTAGCAAGGGATGTTTTCAAGTGCCATTGAGTATAGGTAGGCATGTGTTTCCCTCAGATTTGATCATTTTGGAATCACAAGGATTGGATGTAATTCTGGGTATGGATTGGCTGTCGATGTATGGAGGAAACATCGTTTGCGCCAGTAAGTCGATTTTGCTTGCCACCCCAGAAGGGAGAAGGATCAAGTATGTATCCCGGCATGTGCCAAAGAGGACTCAAGTAAATTGTCTAACAGGAGTTGTGCAGGAGGAAGTACCAGTAGTGAAGGATTTCCATGATGTATTTCCAGAAGAGTTGCCAGGCATGCCACCGGATAGAGATATTGAGTTTTTGATTGAGCTTTTGCCAGGCACAGGGCCAATATCTAAGAGACCATAGGATGCCCGCAAAGGATTTGGTGGAGATTAAGAAGCAGATTAAGGAGTTACTGGATAAACGTTATATTCGCCCAAGTTCTTCACCTTGGGGATCGCTAGTACTTCTAGTGGAGAAGAAGGATGGATCGTTAAGGATGGTTGTTGATTATCGAGGATTGAATGAAGTAACCATCAGAACAAGTACCCACTACCGATGATCAACGATCTATTTGATTGATTGCAAGGAGCTAAGGTATTTTCCAAGATCGACCTGCGATTAGGATACCATCAGTTGAAGATTCGAGATGGACAAAGTGTCTATGGAGTTTTTGGATAAGTTCGTCGTAGTGTTCATTGATGATATCCTGGTTTACTCGAAGAATGAAGAGGAGCATAAGGAGCATTTGCGTTTGGTACTTGGTAAGCTCAAAGAACATCAGTTATATGCCAAGTTTAGCAAATGTGAGTTTTGGCTGAAGGAAGTTGGATTTCTCGGACACATTATATCCGGAGAAGGTATAGCAGTAGATCCCACCAAGGTTGACACTGTGACAAATTGGGAAGCGCCAACAATAGTTGGAGAGATCCGGAGTTTTCTTGGACTCGCAGGATACTACCAGAGATTCATTGAAAATTTCTCAAAGATTGCAAAGCCTATGTGATGTCTACTACACAACCTTCTTCTTGTAGACGTTGCTGGGCCTCCAAGTGCAGAGGTTTGTAGGACAGTAGCAAATTTCCCTCAAGTGGATGACCTAAGGTTTATCAATCCGTAGGAGGCATAGGATGAAGATGGTCTCTCTCAAGCAACCCTGCAACCGAATAACAAAAAGTCTCTTGTGTCCCCAACACACCCAATACAATGGTAAATTGTATAGGTGCACTAGTTCGGCGAAGAGATGGTGATACAAGTGGTATATGGATAGTAGATAAAGGTATTTGTAATCTGAAATAATAAAAACAGCAAGGTAGCAAGTGATAAAAGTGAGCGTAAACAGTATTGCAATGATAGGAAATAAGGCCTAGGGTTCATACTTTCGCTAGTGCAAGTTCCCTCAACAATACTAACATAATTGGATCACATAACTATCCCTCAACATGCAACAAAGAGTCACTCCAAAGTCACCAATAGCGGAGAACGAACGAAGAGATTATGGTAGGGTACGAAACCACCTCAAAGTTATTCTTTCCAATCAATCCGTTGGGCTATTCCTATAATTGTCACAAACAGCCCTAGAGTTCGTACTAGAATAACACCTTAAGACACAAATCAACCAAAACCCTAATGTCACCTAGATACTCCATTGTCACCTCAAGTATCTGTGGGTATGATTATACGATATGCATCACACAATCTCAGATTCATCTATTCAACCAACACAAAGGACCTCAAAGAGTTCCCCAAAGTTCTACCAGAGAATCACGATGAAAACGTGTGCTAACCCCTATGCATAGGTTCATGGGCGGAACCCGCAAGTTGATCACCAAAACATACATCAAGTGAATCACGTGGTATCCCATTGTCACCACAGATACGCACGGCAAGACATACATCAAGTGTTCTCAAATCTATAAAGACTCAATCCGATAAGATTACTTCAAGGGGAAAACTCAATTCATTACAAGAGAGTAGAGGGGGAAGAAAACATCATAGGATCCAAATATAATAGCAAAGCTCGCGATACATTAAGATCGTATCACCTCAAGAACACGAGAGAGATCAAACACATAGCTGCTGGTACATACCCTCAGCCCCGAGGGAGAACTACTCCCTCCTCATCATGGAGAGCAGCGGGATGATGAAGATGGCCACCGGAGAGGGATTGCCCCCTCCGGCAGGCTGCCGGAACAGGTCTAGATTGGCTTTCGGTGGCTACGGAGGCTTCTGGCGGCGGAACTCCCGATTTATTGTGCTCCCGGATGTTTTTAGGGTATATGGAGATATATAGGCGGAAGAAGTACGTCAGGGGGGCCACAAGGGGCCCACGAGGGTGGAGGGCGCGCCCAGGGGGGTGGGCGCGCCCCCTGCCTCTCGACCTCCTCGCAGATCCCCCGACGTGCACTCCAAGTCTTCTGGGCTTCTTTCCTTCCAAAAATGAGTTCCGTGAAGTTTCAGGTCAATTGGACTCCGTTTGATTTTCCTTTTCTTCGAAACCCTAAAACAGGGTAAAAACAGAAACTGGCACTGGGCTCTGGGTTAATAGGTTAGTCCCAAAAATGATATAAAAGTGTATAATAAAGCCCATAAACATTCAAAACAGTAGATAATACAGCATGGAGCAATCAAAAATTATAGATACGTTAGAGACGTATCAGCATCCCCAAGCTTAATTCCTGCACGTCCTCGAGTAGGTAAATGATAAAAACAGAATTTTTGATGCGGAGTGCTACTTGGCATAATTTCAATGTAATTCTTCTTAATTGTGGTATGAATATTCAGATCCGAAAGATTCAAGACAAAAGTTCATATTGACATAAAAATGATAATACTTCAAGCATACTAACTAAGCAATTATGTCTTCTCAAAATAACATGGCCAAAGAAAGTTCATCCCTACAAAATCATATAGTTTAGTCATGTTTCATTTTCGTCACACAAGAATGCTCTCATCATGCACAACCCCGATGACAAGCCAAGAAATTGTTTCATACTTTAGTAATCTCAAACCTATAAACTTTCACGCAATACATGAGCGCGAGCCATGGATATAGCACTATGGGTGGAATAGAAAAATGAGGGGGTTATGTGGAGAAGAAAAAAAAGGAGAAATTCTCAGATCAACGAGGCTAATCAATGGGCTATGGAGATGCCCACCGATTGATGTTAATGCAAGGAGTAGGGATTGCCATGCAACAGATGCACTAGAGCTATAAATGTATGAAAGCTCAACAAAAGAAACTAGTGGGTGTGCATCCAACTTGCTTGCTCACGAAGACCTAGGGCACTTGAGGAGGCCCATTGTTGGAATATACAAGCCAAGTTCTATAATGAAAATTCCCACTAGTATATGAAAGTGATAACTCAAGAGACTCTCTATATTAAGAACATGGTGCTACTTTGAAGCACAAGTGTGGAAAAAAGGATAGTAGCATTGCCCCTTTTATTTATTTTCTCTTTTTTGGGGGGCCTTCTCTTTTTTCTTTGGCCTTTCTCTTTTTTTGGGACAATGCTCTATTGAATGATGATCATCACACTTCTATTTATTTACAACTCAATGATTACAACTCGATACTAGAACAAAGTATGACTCTATATGGATGCCTCCGGCGGTGTACCAGGATATGCAATGAATCAAGAGTGACAAGTATGAAAAAATTATGAACGATGGCTTTGCCACAAATACTTATGTCAACTACATGATCATGCTAAGCAATATGACAACGATGAATGTGTCATGATAAACTGGATGGTGGAAAGTTGCATGGAAATATATCTCGGAATGGCTATGGAAATGCCATAATAGGTAGGTATGGTGGCTATTTTGAGGAAGATATAAGGAGGTTTATGTGTGAAAGAGCGTATCATATCACGGGGTTTGGATGCACCGGCGAAGTTTGCACCAACTCTCGATGTGAGAAAGGGCAATGCACGGTACCGTAGAGGCTAGCAATGATGGGAGGGTGAGAGTGCGTATAATCCATGGACTCAACATTAGTCATAAAGAACTCACATACTTATTGCAAAAATCTACAAGTCATCAAAAACCTCGGCACTACGCGCATGCTCCTAGGGGGATAGATTGGTAGGAAAAGACCATCGCTCGTCCCCGACCGCCACTCATAAGGAGGATAATCAAATAACACCTCATGTTTCAAATTTGTTACACAACGTTTACCATACGTGCATGCTACGGGACTTGCAAACTTCAACACAATCATTTCTCAATTTCACAACTACTCCACTAGCACGACTTTGATATTATCACCTCCATATCTCAAAACAACCATCAAGCATCAAACTTTTCTTAGTATTCAACACACTCATAAGAATTCTTACAAATCTTTTATGCTTAGCATATTAGGATTTTAAGAAAATTACCATGCTATTTAAGACTCTCAAAATAATATAAGTGAAGCATGAGAGTTCATCTATTTCTATAAAATAAAACTACCACCATGCTCTAAAAAGATATAAGTGAAGCACTAGAGCAAACGACAAACTACTCCGAAAGATATAAGTGAAGATCAATGAGTAGTCGAATAATTATGCAACTATGTGAAGACTCTCTAACATTTAATAATTTCAGATCTTGGTATTTTATTCAAACAGCAATCAAAGCAAAATAAAATGACATCTAAGAATAGAAAACATCATGTGAAGAAGCAAAAACTTAGGATCAACCGATACTAACCGATAGTTGTTGAAGAAGAAAGGTGGGATGCCAACCGGGGCATCCCCAAGCTTAGAAGCTTGAGAATTATTGAAATATTATCTTGGGGTGTCTTGGGCATCCCCAAGCTTGAGCTTTTGTGTCTCCTTAATTCCTCTCATATCACGGTCTCCCTAAATCTCAAAAGCTTCATCCACACAAAACTCAACAAGGACTCGTGAGATAAGTTAGTATAAACCATTGCCAAAACCTTATCATACTCTACTGTAGAAAATCACTAAAATTATTATTCAACATTGCATACTAAAGGCCTCTGCATATTTAATAGTCCTATCCTCAAATAGAATCATTAAAGAAGCAAACATATGCAAACAATGCAAACATAACAGCAATCTTCCTAAACAGGATAGTCTGTAAAGAATGCAGCAACATCCATACTTCCCTAGCTACAAAAATTATGAAATAAAATTCCCACTGTAGTAAATGTATCAGATCTTAATATGCAAAAGGTTTCAACATTTTATCACATTCTGACTTTTCTAGGGAATTATTGCAACAGCGGTAAACTTTCTGTTTTCAAACAGCAACATGTATACTTGTAACATAGGCATAGTAAAGGCTATCAATGCCACTTTTATTGAAATAAAAGATGCAAAAAATTGTTCTAAATAGAAGCAAGCAAATCCTAACAACATAAATTGATGCTCCAAGCAAAACACATATCATGTGGCGAATAAAAATATAGCTCCAAGTAAAGTTACCGATGAACGAAGACAAAAGAGGGGATGCCTTCCGGGGCATCCCGATGCCTTCCGGGGCATCCCCAAGCTTAGGCTCTTGGTTTTACTTGAATATTAACTTGGGGTGCCTTGGGCATCCCCAAGCTTAGACTCTTGCCACTCCTTATTCCATAGTTCATCGAATCCTTACCCAAAACTTGAAAACTTCACAACACAAAACTTAACAGAAAACTCGTAAGCTCCGTTAGTATAAGAAAATAAATCACCACTTCAAGGTACTGTAATGAACTCATTATTTATTTATAATGGTGTTAAACCTACTGTATTCCAACTTCTCTATGGTTTATAAACTATTTTACTAGCCATAGATTCATCAAAATAAGTAAACAACACATGAAAAACAGAATCTGTCAAAAACAGAACAGTCTGTAGTAATCTGGATCAAACGTATACTTCTGGAACTCATAAAATTCTCAAATAAATTGCTGGACCTGAGGAATTTATCTATTAATCATCTTCAAAAAGAATTAACTAAATATAACTCTCCAAATAAAAATGGCAGCAATTCTCGTGAGCGCTAAAGTTTCTGTTTTTTACAGCATGATCATAAAGACTTCACCCAAGTCTTTCCAAAGGTTCTACTTGGCACAAACACTAATTAAACACATAAAACCACATATAAACAGAGGCTAGATGAATTATTTATTACTAAACAGGAACAAAAATAAAATTGGGTTGCCTCCCAACAAGCGCTATCGTTTAACGCCCCTAGCTAGGCATGATGATTTCAATGATGCTCACATAAAGGATAAGAATTGAAACATAAAGAGAGCATCATGAAGAATATGACTAGCACATTTAAGTCTAACATACTTCCTATGCATAGGGATTTTGTGAGAAAACAAATTATGGGAACAAGAATCAACTTGCATAGGAAAGCAAAACAAGCATAACTTCAAGATTTTAAGCACATAGAGAGGAAACTTGATATTATTGCAATTCCTACAAGTATATATTCCTCCCTCATAATAATTTTCAGTAGCATCATGAATGAATTCAACAATATAACCAGCACCTAAAGCATTATTTTCATGATCTACAAGCATAGAAAATTTACTACTCTCCACACAAGCAAAATTCTTCTCATTCGGATTAGTGGGAGTATCATAAGAAACTCGAACACTATAAATTGTTTCCACATTAAAAGAGTAATGTTCAGAAAAGGGGTAACCATAATCATGAAAATTTTTATAAATATAATCACTACTTTTTATAGCATAAGTATCATCACAATAATCATCATAGGTAGGAGGCATGCTATCATCATTATAAATTTGCATATCAAATCTTGGGAGACTAAAAATATCATCATTAAACGTAGCATCCCCAAGCTTGGGACAAACATTAATTGCAGCAAATATATTCTCAAAAACATCATCTTCATTAAACATAGCATCCCCAAGCTTGGGCCTTTTCATATCATAAGTATAATCACTCTCATCATTAATAATATGGATAGCACCAATAGTATAGCAATTATCATATTCTTCCAAGCAAGTGCCAAAAAGATTTTCAAGATCATAAGAAGTATCATTATCTTCCACAATTGTATTTACATGAGGCACAATAATAATAGGAGCAACATTATTTGGGGGAGATATCTTTTTACCTCTATTCCTTTTTCTTTTCTTCTTCTTCACCACATCATGTGTGGGTTCAATCTTCCTTTTGGAGCTCCTTATTAATGAGATTGGTTGAACAGGAGGCTCCTCCTCGTTACCTGATTCATCATAAGAAATAATAGGAGGGTATTGGGAAGTCTCTTCCCTTTCATTAGTATTATCTTCATCCTCTATTTGTTTTCTTTTCTTTATGTAATTGGCAATATAAGGATTTTCGATGCAATTCACCGCACAATACATACAAATATTCTCTAGATCAAAATCAAGAATTCTATCAAGATTAAATTTTGGAATACCCTCAGTTATACGTTTCATTTCTTCATAACCCAAAAGAAGGCTAAGCTCTTTATGATGCTCACGGGTAATCAAATTATCACAATGTTTGGACACGACTTGATCATGAAACAAATAGCATTGGAGCTTTAAATGACCATGTTCATTGCAAAGTTCACAAGGGGCGCGAAAAATATTGAATCTTTCTGCGCAATCATCAAGACTTTCTTGCAACAATTTAGTTTCTAAGTACTTATGCCTCATGCAATATCTATCTTACCTATTTGGTGTGTACTTACAAACCCAATGCACTCCACAAAAATTGACATGTTTATAGGAGACATTTTCATCATAACTAGTGCAATCATCATTAGTGTCATGGATATTCAAAGAATTCATACTAACAACATTGCAATCATGCTCATCATTCAAATATTTAGTGCCAAACATTCTAATGCATTCTTCTTCTAGTATTTGAGCACAATTTTCCTTTCCATCATACTCACGAAAGATATTAAAAAGGTGAAGCGTATGAGACAAACTCAAATCCATATTTTTTATAGTTTTATTTTATAAACTAAACTAGTGATAAAACAAGAAACTAAAAGACTCGATTGCAAGATCTAAAGATATACCTTCAAGCACTCACCTCCCCGGCAACAGCGCCAGAAAAGAGCTTGATGTCTACTACACAACCTTCTTATTGTAGACGTTGTTGGGCCTCCAAGTGCAGAGGTTTGTAGGACAGTAGCAAATTTCCCTCAAGTGGATGACCTAAGGTTTATCAATCCGTAGGAGGCATAGGATGAAGATGGTCTCTCTCAAGCAACCCTGCAACCAAATAACAAAAAGTCTCTTGTGTCCCCAACACACCCAATACAATGGTAAATTGTATAGGTGCACTAGTTCGGCGAAGAGATGGTGATACAAGTGGTATATGGATAGTAGATAAAGGTATTTGTAATCTGAAATAATAAAAACAGCAAGGTAGCAAGTGATAAAAGTGAGCGTAAACAGTATTGCAATGATAGGAAATAAGGCCTAGGGTTCATACTTTCGCTAGTGCAAGTTCCCTCAACAATACTAACATAATTGGATCACATAACTATCCCTCAACATGCAACAAAGAGTCACTCCAAAGTCACTAATAGCGGAGAACGAACGAAGAGATTATGGTAGGGTACGAAACCACCTCAAAGTTATTCTTTCCAATCAATCCGTTGGGCTATTCCTATAATTGTCACAAACAGCCCTAGAGTTCGTACTAGAATAACACCTTAAGACACAAATCAACCAAAACCCTAATGTCACCTAGATACTCCATTGTCACCTCAAGTATCCGTGGGTATGATTATACGATATGCATCACACAATCTCAGATTCATCTATTCAACCAACACAAAGGACCTCAAAGAGTGCCCCAAAGTTCTACCGGAGAATCACGACGAAAACGTGTGCCAACCCCTATGCATAGGTTCATGGGAGGAACCCGCAAGTTGATCACCAAAACATACATCAAGTAAATCACGTGGTATCCCATTGTCACCATAGATACGCACGGCAAGACATACATCAAGTGTTCTCAAATCTATAAAGACTCAATCCGATAAGATTACTTCAAGGGGAAAACTCAATTCATTACAAGAGAGTAGAGGGGGAAGAAAACATCATAGGATCCAAATATAATAGCAAAGCTCGCGATACATTAAGATCGTATCACCTCAAGAACACGAGAGAGATCAAACACATAGCTGCTGGTACATACCCTCAGCCCCGAGGGAGAACTACTCCCTCCTCGTCATGGAGAGCAGCGGGATGATGAAGATGGCCACCGGAGAGGGATTGCCCCCTCCGACAGGGCGCCGGATTGGGTCTAGATTGGCTTTCGGTGGCTACGGAGGCTTCTGGCAGCGGAACTCCCGATCTATTGTGCTCCCAGATGTTTTTAGGGTATATGGAGATATATAGGCGGAAGAAGTACGTCAGGGGGGGCATGAGGGGCCCATGAGGGTGGAGGGCGCGCCCAGGGGGGTGGGCACGCCCCCTGCCTCGTGACCTCCTCGCAGATCCCCCGACGTGCACTCCAAATCTTCTGGGCTTCTTTCCTTCCAAAAATGAGTTCCGTGAAGTTTCAGGTCAATTGGACTCCGTTTGATTTTCCTTTTCTTCAAAACCCTAAAACAGGGTAAAAAACAGAAAGTGGCACTGGGCTCTGGGTTAATAGGTTAGTCCCAAAAATGATGTAAAAGTGTATAATAAAGCCCATAAACATTCAAAACAGTAGATAATATAGCATGGAGCAATCAAAAATTATAGATACGTTGGAGACATATCACTATGACGGAGTTATTGAAGAAGGATACCAAGTTCATATGGACCGAGGAATGTGAGGCCAGTTTCCAGGAGTTGAAGAAACGTTTGGTTACATCACCAGTGTTGATTTTGCCAGATCAGACCAAGGATTATGAGGTGTATTGCGACGCTTCACGTCGAGGACTTGGAGCAGTGCTTATGCAGGAAGGAAGAGTTGTTTCATATGCCTCACGACAGCTTAAGCCTCATGAGTTGAATTATGCTACGCATGATTTGGAGTTAGCAGCCGTAGTGCATGCGTTGAAGACTTGGAGACATTTTATCATTGGAAACCATTGTGAGGTGTACACGGATCACAAGAGTTTGAAGTATATTTTCACGCAGAAGGAGTTGAATCTCAGGCAAAGGAGATGGTTGGAGCTCATCAAGGATTATGATATGAGATTGCATTATCACCCCGGAAAGGCTAACGTAGTAGCCGATGCGCTGAGTCGTAAGAGTCATGTCAACACCCTAATGACGGGAGATTTACCAAGAGAGTTAGCCGAGAATCTCCGTGAGCTTTGTTTGGAGATAGTCCTGAGAGGCTATGTAGCAGCATTGGAGATTCAGTCTACTCTGATGGATAAGATCAGAGAAGCCCAGAAGACTGACAAGGAGATTGCATCTATTAAGTAGAAAATGAGCAAGGGAGAAGATAAAGGATTTCATGAGGATGAGCATTATACCTTATGGTTTGAAGACCGTGTTTATGTGCCTAATGATTTGGAGATCAGGAAGTTAATTTTGCAAGAGGCCCATGATTCACCATATTCGATTCACCCAGGAAATACCAAGATGTATTTGGATTTGAAGGATACTTTCTGGTGGACCGGAATGAAGAAGGATATTGCGGAATATGTAGCAGTTTGGGATGTATATCAGAGAGTAAAGGCAGAGCATCAGAAGCCAGCAGGATTGCTACAGCCATTGCCAATACCCGAATGGAAGTGGGATAGGTTAGGCATGGATTTTATCACAGGATTGCCCAGAACACGTTCAGGCTATGACTCGATATGGGTTGTAGTCGATCATTTGACAAAAGTAGCTCATTTCATTCCAGTGAAGACTACCTATACTAGTGCCAAGTTGGCAAAGATATACATGACCAGGATTGTATGTCTGCATGGAGTTCCAAGGAGCATTGTATCAGATAGAGGAACCCAATTTACCTCAAAGTTCTGGAATCAGTTGCATGAAACTTTGGGTACCAGGCTAGAGTTCAGTACAGCTTTCCATCCGCAGACAGATGGACAGACCGAGAGAGTCAATCAGATTTTGGAGGATATGCTAAGAGCTTGTGCGCTAGATTACGGATCTAGTTGGGACGAGAATTTGCCATATGCAGAGTTCTCTTATAACAACAGTTATCAATCCAGTTTGAAGATGGCCCCTTTCGAAGCCTTGTATGGAAGGAGGTGCACGACCCCATTGTCGTGGGATGAGGTTGGAGACCGCCAGCTGTTTGGACCGGATCTAATTAAGGAGTCTGAACAGAAAGTAAAATTGATTCGCGATAGGCTCAAGGTATCCCAATCAAGGCAGAAGAGCTACGCAGATTCTAAACGCAAGGAGACAGATTACGAAGTCGGAGACCGAGTTTATCTTCGAGTATCTCCACTTCGAGGAGTTAAGCGTTTTGGAGTTAAGGGAAAGTTAGCGCCATGTTTTGTAGGACCATAGAAGGTTTTGGAGCGTATGGGAGAAGTAGCCTACAAGTTGGAATTGCTCGAAGGATTGTCAGGAGTTCACGACGTGTTCCACGTTTCCCAGTTGAAGAAGTGCCACGCAGAGATGGCTGATATACCGCTGACAGACACAGTGCTGTTGGAAGCGATTCAGTTCGACAGTGATTTGACCTATGAGGAGAAACCAATCAAGATTCTTGAGTATGCCAGCCGAGTCACCCGCAGCAAGGTTGTAAAGTTTTGCAAATTTCAGTGGAGCCACCACATGGAGGATGAAGCCACCTGGGAGCGAGAGAAAGAATTGCTGAAGGACCACCCTCACCTATTTTCTAGCCAACCCGAATCTCGAGGGCGAGATTCATCTTAAGGGGAGTAGGTTTGTAACATCCCAAATTTTCAATTTGGAATGTTATACACTAGATCATCAATGCATATCATATTTTATTTCATTTTGGTTGATCCTAGAAAATTCTACGCAACTCAAGGACCCTCGGAGAGAGTTGGGGATTTCGTTATTTTCATATTTGAGTTTTCTCAAATTTTGAAAATAGGATCATTTGATTTTATTTATTTTATCTTCAATTATTTCTATTACAAAAATATGAGAGAGGGAATAAAATGATTTTCCCAAAATAAAGAAATATTGAGGATTTAATAATAAAATCAAATAAGATTTTATTTTGGTTTTATTTGCTATTTTATTTGAATTTAGGAAAAATGCGTGTTTTTCAAAATTGCATTTAGGCCCCAAATAAATGTTCATCCTGTGCGGCTTGATTTTAGAAGCCGGTGAAAATTTATTTCGGGATTTTTGGAGTCCGTTTAGTAATTATTTTGTTTTTTTTTTCTAAGCATAATTATTTAAAAAAAGGCCCGAACCGACTTTGGGCCATAACCGGCCAGGACTCCGCCTGGCCGGGGCTTTAAGTAGCGCCGCCCGAGGCCCGGGACAGCCCAAGCTGCCCCGCCACCCTAACCCTAGCCCTGCCGCCGCCGCCTCGCGCCGCCACCCGCGCCGCCCCGCCGCCGCCACCGCCGCCCCTCGCCGTCGTTCGCCGGAGCCGTGCCGCCGCCGCCGTTCGCCGGAGCCTTCGAGGTAGACGCCGTTGCCTCGGTTTTCGTGAAGAAAACCGATTGGTTTTTTAGAAAAAAGTTAGATCTGTTTTTTTGTTAGATCGGTTTTTTTTCTGGTTTAGTTAATTAGCGAGCGTTCGTTTGTTTTAACGAACGCGTTCATCGTTTAGATCCAGATAACGAACGTTCATTCGTTAATCTGTTCGTCATTTTTCTTTTTCTCGGATTAAATCCGCGATTTTTCTGATCGCGATTCCTCATCCGATTTTCGTTCTAGTATAACTTTTCGCTCGTTTATCAGAATCAGACGATTCAAGCGCCTGGAGTTTCGTCTTGAAACCCTCTTTCCGTTTAACCAACTCAAATAAGTTTTGGCACTGTAAAAATTGCCCTAGATCTAGAATAGTAAACGAAGCAAGTTTCTTTTGCCGTTTGTCTTTCGTTGCTTCGTTCGATTCGATTCTTCTTGCCAGCCGGAGTTCTTAAGTTGAACTTTTTGGTTAGTTATCTTATTTGAGTTTTACCTATGCATTAGTTGAGTACTTATTGTATGCTTGTTTGTTTGTGATAGAGTACCTGGAGTGCGCCGCTTGCTGCTTCAAATCGCTAGGTTTCCCAGATCATCAGCAAGGCAAGTAACACTTTGATCATACCTCCTACTACCCAGTTTTATTGCATTAGATCAATCCTCACACATTGCATTTATTAGGATCTAATTAAATTGTGGGTTTGGGAAGTAGTTGAGGTAGTACCTATCACCTGTTCTATTATCAAACCTTTGGGAGTTACTTCTACATTTGCTTATTATGCCATGCTATGCTAGTAGACGTGGATTGGGTGAGTGTATCCATGACAGATGTGAGACTGATAAATTAATGGTTTATCTAAGGTGGCAACTTAAATACACATCTGGGTGGATTGAGGCACCTGGGTATTCCACTGATTGCCTATTTTTCTTTTGGACCGCCACCCAGGCTCAAAGGGATCATGAGATTATTCATGCTAGAAACTTCCGTGTGCAGCCACAAGCTACTACGGGCTCTAGCATAGTTGATTAAGTCGTGCGAACTCTTAAAGTGGTAGACTAGCATATGTAGGGGAAAGTAGGTGTAACGGTCTACCCGATCGTAAGGTGCTAGCGCTTCTGAAAGGCTATGTCTCGGTCATCCATTTCTCAAACACCATGTAGTGCGAGAAATCAAGCGGAGGCGATCGAGTCTTGTGGGGAAAAGTGTGCAAACCTCTACAGAGTGTATAAACTAATCATGGTTAGCCGTGTCCCCAGTTATGGACATCTTGAGTATCTAGTATCTGGATTATCATGTGAATCTCATCATGTTACTCTAATTAATTTTATTGGGTTTTGTTTAATGATGATGTTTAATTGGGATTGAGAATGCTGTCAACCATTCTCAATGTTCAACAACTATCATGATAGTTAAATAGAATTTATTTTTTTGCAATAGGAAAAAATTGGCTTTACGCAAAACTGTAACCGTAGAGATTCCCACCAGCCAAATATGCATATAGTATAGCCTATATCTTCCATTACTCTCTATGTGTTACATTGCCAGCATATTCCATGTGCTGACCCGTTTCGGGCTGCAACGTTCATGTTGCAGACTTTTTAGACGACGATTAAGGTGCCTTTAGGTCGTGGTTCTATACTCAGTGATGCCGTTGGAGTTGATGGACTCACTTATCTTCCAAGTCTTCCGCTGTTATCGTTATTAGATGGCCTTAAGCCATATTTATTGTAATAAGTTCTCTTTTGAGACACTCGATGTAATAAGTGTGTGATTGCTACTCTGTTATAAATCCTTCAAGTACTGTGTGGTGTCAGCATTACTGATCCAGGGATGACACCTGAGCACAGAGATTGGACCGTTTGAGGTCTGGTCGCTACATTGCACTAGTGAAAGTACGGACCCTAGGCCTCATTTTCAAGCATTGCAATACCGTTTTTGTGCCCGTTTACTATTTGCTACCTTGCTGTTTTTATTTATTAAGATTATAAAAATGTATTTCTGGCATCCATATTGCACTTTTATCACCATCTCTTCGCCGAACTAGTGTACCTATACAATTTTCCATTGTATTGGGTGTGTTGGGGACACAAGAGATTTCTTGTATTTGGTTGCAGGATCGTTTGAGAGAGACCATCGATGGTGCTGAACCCTCACCACGGAGGAAGAGGGCGAATTATATAGAGTGCGCCTTGTCCTCTTTACTGCCATGTTACAAGGAGGATTAATGAGTATAACTACGACAATTACAGGTGTTAATAGCCACAACTACAACAGTTACATGTAACGGTAGCCATGACTGTACTTGAAGTCCGACTTACGACTACTTGACCATTGCAGCTCCCACGTCATCTGTATGCCTCCTATGTCCGAGTGGTGATGACTGGCCGACTGAAGGGAGGACATCCGAATGCCATCTGTGTATCCGAGTGGATCCCTTGTGATGCGCTTCTGAATGCACCCTTGGTCCAGGGACCTACCAATAATGGTGTGAGGTCTTAGGTAGGCCTTAAATGTCAGGTCCTTAACCCTACCAGTAGTAGGTGACCCCAGTGGCGGAGCCAAGGGGACGAGCAGGAGCCACCCCCTCCCCCTCCCCTATCGATCGAGCAAAGACAAAATAATGACTGTGGAATTAGCGATACGATCACACGTACACACGCCTTGCCCCCCCCCCCATCCGAACATCAATTTTGGTAAAAGGAAAAAATCCCATGTAAGAAGGCCACAAGGCCAGATTAAATGATTGGCCTGGGGTTGTATTCTCCGGTAATTAGCGTGTACGTGGGATTATTGCGCACAAAATTAGTCATTTTGGTTCTGTCGTCCGCCCGCCTCTTCTCTCTGCCCTACAGCTTAGGATCTTCCCTGTCAATTATTCAGGCTCCAACTAGCGAACTAGCCAAGGTTTAACATACCACATTAGTATATTTTTTGGCTGGATTAGTATATATTAATCTCTCTCAATTTTCATCTTGCATCAGTATCGAATTTAAACTGTTATGCATAAGATTTTTGTTGTTTGATTATATGATTTGTGACACTACGATTCTATGAAGAGTTCATATCATAGTTTTAAATAATGTGCTAAGGCTCTTAGTAGCGGAACTCTTCTAAATGCTATAGCGTCCTAAGGCTTGTAGCAGTGGACCTCTTGTAAATGCTATAGTGGTGCTATAGTGTGCTATTTAAAATGTTTGTTCATATGTTTAGATCAGACTCCCTTAGTGCAGGGCCGCTTTTAAACATTATAACGTGTTATTTAAAAAGCATGGTTCATGTCAATGAAGAATTCGTATCTAGTACGTGTCCTAGGTATTATCATAATTGTGATGCAAATTATCTTATAGGAGTTCCTATTATTACATTTTTCCTTAAGTTGAACCTATAGATTGTCTATATTCATACTTTTTTTCCTACTTGGCTTGCTTCCCCCCATACTCAAATCCTGGCTCCGCCCCTGGGTGACCCCATCAAATCCTGGCTCCGCCCCTGGGTGACTGATACGTCTCTGTCGTATCTACTTTTCCAAACACTTTTGCCCTTGTTTTGGACTCTAACTTGCATGATTTGAATGGAACTAACCCGGACTGACGATGTTTTCAGTAGAATTGCCATGGTGTTATTTTTGTGCAGAAATAAAAGTTCTTGGAATGACCTGAAAATCAATGGAGAGTTATTTTGTAATATATAAAAAATACTGGAAGGAAGATCCACGTCAGGGGGCCTCCACCTGTCCACGAGGGTGGGGGGCGCGCCCTACCCCCTGGGCGCGCCCCCTGCCTCGTGGGCCCCATGACGCTCCACCGACCTCAACCCTGACTCCATATATTCACTTTCGGGGAGAAAAAATGAGGGAGAAGGATTCATTTCGTTTTACGATACGGAGCTGCCGCCAAGCCCTAAACTCTCTCGGGAGGGCTGATCTGGAGTCCATTCGGGGCTCCGGAGAGGGGAATCCGTCGCCATCGTCATCATCAACCATCCTCCATCACCAATTTCATGATGCTCACCGTCGTGCGGGAGTAATTCCATCGTAGGCTTGTTGGACGGTGATGGTTTAGATGAGATTTATCATGTAATCGAGTTAGTTTTCTTAGGGTTTGCTCCCTAGTATCCACTATGTTCTGATATTGATGTTGCTATGACTTTGCTATGCTTAATGTTTGTCACTAGGGCCCGAGTGCCATGATTTCAGATCTGAACCTATTATGTTTTCATTTTCTTGATCCTATCTTGCAAGTCTATAGTCACATATTATGTGTTATGATCCGGCAACCCCGAAGTGACAATAATCGGGACCACTCCAGGTGATGACCGTAGTTTGAGGAGTTCATGTATTCACTATGTGTTAATGCTTTGGTCCGGTACTCTATTAAAAGGAGGCCTTAATATCCGTTAGTTTCTGCTAGGACCCCGCTGCCACGGGAGGGTAGGACAAAAGATGTCATGCAAGTTCTTTTCCATAAGCACATATGACTATATTCAGAATACATGCCTACATTACATTGATGAATTGGAGCTAGTTCTGCGTCACCCTAGGTTATGACTGTTACATGATGAACCGCATCCGGCATAATTCTCTATCACTGATCCATTGCCTACGAGCTTTCCATATATTGTTCTTCGCTTATTTACTTTTTCGTTGCTATTGTTATCATCACTACAAAACACCAAAAATATTACTTTTGCTACCGTTACCACTACTATCATATTACTTTGCTACTAAATACCTTGCTGCAAATATTAAGTTTCTAGGTGTGGTTGAATTGACAACTCAGCTGCTAATACTTGAGAATATTTTTTGGCTCCCTTGTGTCGAATCAATAAATTGGGGTTGAATACTCTACCCTCAAAAACTGTTGCGATCCCCTATACTTGTGGGTTATCAAGACTATTTTCTGGCGCCGTTGTCGAGGAGCATAGCTCTATTCTTTGAGTCACTTGGGATTTATATCTGCTTATCATTATGAAGAACTTGAAAGATCCAAGAACCAAGATTTATCCCTCAACTACGAGGGGAGGTAAGGAACTGCCATCTAGCTCTGCACTTGATTCACCTTCTGTTTTGAGTAAGCTTGCGACACCTACACCTGCTATTCATTCTGATATGTCGCATGTTATTGATGATGCCACTTCTTCTATGCATTATACTTATGATGAAAGTACTTCTATGCTTGATACTACTGTGCCACTTGGTGAATTTCTCGATGAACAACTTGCTAGGGCTACAGAGAATGAAATTATTGAAACTGATAATATTGATGAAAGTGATGATAAAGATTCTCCCCCTAGATATGAATTACCTGTTGTTCCTGAGGGCTATGTTATGGATGAAGAAACTGCTAAAGATTTTCTTGCTTGCAATGATATGAGTGATCTTAAGAAATTATTAGCTAAGCTGAAATAAAAAACTCTGAATGCTAGAATGAAATATGATCCTGCTTATGCTACTTCACCTATCTTTGTTACTGATAAGAATTATGATTTCTCTGTTGATCCTGAGATAATTACTTTAGTTGAATCTGATCCTTTCTATGGTTATGAATCTGAAACTGTTGTGGCACATCTTACTAAATTAAATGATATAGCTACCCTGTTCACTAATGATGAGAAAACTCGCTAATATTATATCCTAAAGATATTTCCGTTCTCATTAAAGGGTGATGCTAAGATATGGTTTAATTCTCTTGATCCTCGTTGTGTGCATAGTCCCCAGGATATGATTTATTACTTCTCTGCTAAATATGTCCCTGCTCATAAGAAACAAGTTGCTTTAAGGGAAATATATAATTTTGTGCAAATTGAAGAAGAGAGTCTCCCACAAGCTTGGGGGAGGCTTCTCCAATTACTTAATGCTTTGCCTGATCATTCTCTTAAGAAAAATGAAATACTTGATATCTTTTATAATGGACTAACCGATGCTTCCATAGACCACCTGGATAGTTGTGATGGTTGTGTTTTCAGGCAAAGAACACCAGATGAAGCTGAATTTTTATTGAATAATATGTTGACCAATGAAAATAATTGGACACTTCCTGATCCAATTCCTGAACCAACTCCTAAGCCAACTCCGAAGAAAAGGGGTATTCTATTTCTCAGTCCTGAAGATATGAAAGAGGCAAAGAAATCTATGAAAGAAAAAGGCATTAAAGCTGAATATGTTAAGAATTTACCTCCTATTGAAGAAATACATGGTCTTAATTTACCGCCTGTTGAAGAAATACATGGTCTTGATAACCCGACACAGGTAGTAAAGGTAAACTCTCTCTATAGATATGATAAAGCTGAAATCCCTCCTACTAAGTTTGCTAGCCAATGCTTAGATGAGTTTGATAACTTTATGGTTAAGCAAGAAGATTTTAATGCTTATGTTGGTAGTTAATTGAAACATAATGCTTATATGATTGAACATTTGAGTGATTTTATGGCTAATGTTAAAGGTGAAATAAAACTTATTAGTAAACATGCTTCTATGGTTACCACTCAAGTAGAACAAGTACTTAAAGCTCAGAATGATTTGCTCAAAGAATTAAATAGTAAGAAAAATGATAATGTTGTTAGAGTTATGACTAGAGGTGGTAAAATGACTCAAGAACCTTTGTATCCTGAGGGCCATCCTAAGATAATTGAGCAAGATTCTCAGAGAAATAATACTGATGCACCTAGTCCTTCTAAGAGGAAGAAAAAGAAAAATGATAGGAATTTGCATGCTTCTAGTGAACCTGTTGTTGACACACCTAAGAATCCTAATGATATTTCTATTTATGATGCTGAAACACAATCTGGTAATGAACATGAACCTAGTGATAATGTTAATAATGATGTTCATGTTGATGCTCAACCTAGTAATGACAATGAGGTAGAGATTGAACCTGCTGTTGATCTTGATAACCCACAATCAAAGAATCAACGTTATGATAAGAGAGACTTTTTTGCTAGGAAGCACGATAAAGAAAGAGAACCATGGGTTCAGAAACCCATGCCTTTTACTCCCAAACCATCCAAGAAAAAGGATGATGAGGATTTTGAGCGCTTTGTTGAAATGATTAGACCTATCTTTTTGCGTAGGCTTTGACTGATATGCTTAAAATGAATCCTTATGCTAAGTGCATGAAAGATATTGTTACTAATAAAAGAAAGATACCGGAAGCTGAAATTTCCACCATGCTTGATAATTACACTTTTAAGGGTGGAATACCTAAGAAACTAGGAGATCCCGGAGTACCAAATATACCATGCTCCATCAAAAGAAACTAAGTTAAAACTGCTTTATGTGATCTTGGAGCTGGTGTTAGTGTTATGCCTCTCTCTTTATATCGTAGACTTGATTTGAATAAGTTGACACCTACTGAAATATCTTTGCAAATGGCTGATAAATCAACTGCTATACCTGTCGGTATTTGTGAGGATGTGCCTGTTGTGGTTGCAAATGTTACTATTTTAACGGACTTTGTTATTCTTGATATTCCCGAGGACGATAGTATGTCTATTATTCTTGGAAAACCCTTTTTGAATACTGCAGGAGCTGTTATTGATTGCACCAAAGGCAATGTCACTTTTCATGTTAATGGCAACGAGCATACAGTACACTTTTCGAGGAAACAACCACAAGTTCATAGTATAAACTCTATTGGAAAAATTCCATCAATTATTTTTGGAGGTTTTGAATTTCCTCTTCCTACTGTCAAGAAGAAATATGATATTCTTATTATTGGGGATGTGCACATCCCCATTGAGGTAACCTAGTGTTATTCAAAAATTCTCTGGTTCCATGTTATTCGGAATGAGTTTGTTAACAAGACCTGATCAACCTTGTTAGTGGATTCCTTTTGATGAGCATGAGATGGATGAATTTAGAAAACACAACTCTCTGTACCCTCTTTTTACATTCTGTTATTTAGTTGAAATAAAGCAAAAATAGTATTTTTCTGTCTGTTTTCTGAATTATCAATGCAATAAAAAATACCCCGAAAATAAAAGTTCTCCAAATGCCTTGAAATTTAAATATGATTTTTTCTGAAATATTTGAGAATATCTGGCACTGAGAACACGGCAGGGGGAGCAAGCACCTGGCCACGAGGGTGGAGGGCGCGCCCTACCCCCTGGGCGTGCCCCCTGCCTCGTGGGCCCACGGTGGCTCCCCTCCACTTATTCCAGCTACCACACACTCCTTCTTCCTCCCACAAACATCACTAACCAGCTCAAACCCGAGTCCAAACTCATTTTGCTGCCATTTTTGATCTCCTTGCTCAAAGCTCCATTCACAAAACTGCTTTGGGGATTGTTCCTTGGTATGTGACTCCTCCAATGGTCTAATTAGTTTGTGTTCTAGTGCTTTATTAATTGCATATTTTTGCTGCTTAGGTGACCCTGTTCTTGAGCTTGCATGTCAAATTTATGTGATCAAAAGTAGTTTTAATGCATGATATTGCCTCTAGGCACTTGTAGGAGTACTTTCTATCAATTTTGTTGAGTTTGGTTCACTTTTATTTTGAAGTTACTAAAAATTTCACAAATTTTCAGAAAAAGATGAAGAGATTTTTGAGGGGCTCATCGAGCTGAAGCTCGAAGGATAAGCAAAGTGAGGAGGATAAGAGGCCCAAATATAATCTTCCTCGCACCGCGGAGGTTCGGCCATGTCAATGGCCTTATGATGATTTCTTGAGAGCTGAAAGTGCGTTATATCGACTAGAGGGGGGTGAATAGGCGATTTTTATGAAATTCTTCAAAATATGGAAGTTATGAAGACAAACAGTAGAGATATGCCTATTACTATGCAGCGGAAGTTAGACTACACTAGACAAGCCATGATCAAGTATCAACAGAGTGAAAGCACAGTGACAAATAGCTGTAGTGTAATTAGGATCAGGTAGGAAGATACTATGAAGCCAAACAGATCATACACTCACGTTGTGAAGACAAAAGACAGAACAGACACGCAATGACTTCACAATGAGTGATCAGTAAGTAAAAGGAAGTGAAGATGAAACCAGTGACTCGTTGAAGACAATGATGTGTTGGACCAGTTCCAGTTGCTGTGACAACTGTATGTCTGGTTGGAGCGGCTAGGTATTTAAACCTTAGGACACACAGTCCCGGACACCCAGTCCTGAACACGCAGCTCAGGACACCAAGTCCTCACCGTGTTCTCCTTGAGCTAAGGTCACATATTCCTCGCCCAATCACTCTAGTAAGTCTTCAAGGTAGACTCCCAAACCTTCACAGACTTCGTTCACTGGCAATCCACAATGTCCCTTGGATGCTCTGAACGCGATGCCTAACCGTCTGGGGATGCACAGTCCTCAAGTGTAATAAGTCTTCAGATCACACAGACAAGAAGACTTAAGTGATGCCCAATGTTCTCTGGCTCTGGGTGGTTAGTACTTTATCCTTGCAAGGAATTCTCTCTCTCAAAGGCTTCGAGGTGGGTTGCTCTCAAACGACAAAAGCCATACTCTCAATCTGAGCAGCCAACCGTTTATGGTTGTAGGGGGTGGGCTATTTATAGCCACTTGGCAACCCGACCTGATTTGTCCGAAATGACCCTGGGTCACTAAGGAACTGACACGTGTCTCAACGGTCAGATTTCAAACTCTCATGGCAACTTTACTTGGGCTACAAGCAAAGCTGACTTGTCCGGCTCTGGACAAGATTCGCTCTCATTGTCTTCACTCGAAGACATAGGTTTTTGGTTTAGGCATCACTTCAGTCATTCTGACTGGTTCTCCTGGACCCCACTTAACAGTACGGTGGTTCCTATGACTCAACACAAAGGAAAAAGAACTACGAAAGATCTAAGTCTTCGAGCTCCATAGGCTTCATATCATGTCTTCTTTTGTCATAGTCTTCAATGTGAATATCTTCATATACCACCTTTGACTTCAATGTCTTCATACATTTTTAGGGGTCATCTCTGGTAGTAAAACTGAATCACTGAGGGACTTCTACCTGTGTTATCCTGTAATTCTCACAAACACATTAGTCCCTCAACTAGGTTTGTCGTCAATACTCCAAAACCAACTAGGGGTGGCACTAGATGCACTTACAATCTCCTCCTTTTTGGTGATTGATGACAAACTAGTTGAAGTTTTCAACGGGGAATATAGTCTGTGAAATTGTAAAGGATAAGGAATTGTCTTCATAAGTTGCAAGGGCTCCCCCTGAAGATGTGCATATAAGTTAATTTGCTTTTGGAATGCAAATGCACATGGCAGGTTGTACTTGTGGAGATCAACTTCAGCTTATGATGACAATTCACTATGCATGTGAAAGTATATGAAGATAATGACATGCATAACGGAAAATGGACGTCTGCAGAATGAGATAAGTGCGGAATTTATCGTCGCACATGCAGAATTTATCTTCGCAAAACAGGGTGGCAAACAAGTAGCAGACGACCATCTGGTTTAAGTGTTACAACTCATAAGAACCAAATGTAGCAAAAACGAGAGTTGTAAGCACGAAGCAAAATATAAGGCACCCGACCATATGAACCCGCTTGAAGACTATCAATCTCATATGCTTCTCCCCCTTTTGTCAGTAATGACCAAAAAGGTTTGAAGACATAGAGGCTCTACTCGTTCCCATGAGGAGTAGATGAAGTAGCGGGGTTGTTGGCGTTGTTTGGCGGTGCAGAAGAGCTTGGAGGTGCTGAAGCAGGTGGCGGTGAGGTAGCATCGTCTTCTTCCTCAATGATTCTGGCAGTGACTGTGGCAGCAGAGAAAGAAAACTCAGAGTCTTCAAGAGATGGAGTCCCCAGCAGCACAGCTCTTCGAGGAGGTGTGGAGTCAAATTTGAATCTCTCAGTGAAGCCATCCTCTTGAAGATCAGCTTCAGAAAGCATCATCGTTAGCCCTTTCCATGTGCGGCGACAGGTTTCATGGGCAACGAAAGCGTTCTTGGTGGCAAGATTTCGGATGCGATTTACATCCACCAAGAGGCTTTTCATCTGTCTCTTCAACCAGTCATGATGCCTATCCTGCTTTTGATGAAGGGCCACAAGAAGCTCTCGGTCGTTGAGAACACGAGTGCGCTTCTTGGGTCTTGAAGTAGTGGCACTGTCAGTGGCTTTAGTTGAAGCAGGGTGTGGTGCACGTGTAGTGCCAGCCAAAGGATACACCCTGGAGATGGCTTCAACACCTTCAACGTTTTGAGTGAAGCTCTGGTGTTCTGCATTCTAAAGA
Source organism: Triticum urartu (assembly GCF_003073215.2). Taxonomy (NCBI): domain Eukaryota; kingdom Viridiplantae; phylum Streptophyta; class Magnoliopsida; order Poales; family Poaceae; genus Triticum; species Triticum urartu. The sequence continues at coordinate 25,688 of NW_024114801.1, read as the reverse complement.
CTCAGAGGTTGCTTAGCAGGTTCAGGATAGATGGCTTCAGCAGAGGTATCCACATCAGGCAAGAAGATCCGATGGTTGCGGGCTGAGGGCTGATACAAGATGGCAGAGTGAAGTTTGATCAGCCTCATTACCCAAGGAGCATAGAACTTTAAACCAAACAGATCTGAGCCTGATGCAGCTAGTTGGCGTATGAAGAAATCCTGTGCGTTGAAGCATTTTCCATGAAGGATACAGAATATCACAGTCTTCATTGCACCCTCGATCTTGGCATTTGGAGAGTGTCCTTTAATGGGCCAGAGAGTCCGCCGGATGATGTGATAGATGGTCCTGGGCAGGTACTCAAGGTCTTCAACGAAGAACTCTGTGGGATAAGGAGCATCGTGGGGCAATGGCTTCATCATGGAGAGCATCTGACTCATATTCGGTTCAGGCCTCTGAAATATGCTCTCAATAGCTTCAGTGTGTAGCCGACAGCCTTGCTCGAAGAATTTTCCTAGAGTGGGCAGGCCAGTGAGCTCAATGATATCAAATGCATTGGCTTTGTGATGAACGTTGTCGGTCATCCACTCCAGGACCCAAGTCTTCGGATCTCTGTTGTATCCTTTGATGTGCAGTGTGGCATAGAATTGTAGCAGGAGCTCTTCGTTCCAATGCTCTTCATCAGTAATGAACTGTAGCAGACCCACTTGTTTGAAGCAATCCAACGCTTCCTCTAGACAGGGCAGACCAGGAATAGCTTCAACATCAAGGCGCTTGTGCGGGAAAATGCGACCTTGGTTGTACAGTATGCAAGAGTAGTAGCTGCGCTGAGGGTAGCTCCAGAACCTATCTGATGAAATCCTTTCCCTTGAATAGGGGTTCTTGGAGCTATTGAAGAAAGTATTATCTGCCCTGAAGCCATTGATGTTGAAGGAGCCAGGTGCTGATGCAGGACCTGGAAACCTTGGCAGTCTGGGGATTGGCTTCTGGACCTGAGACCTGTGCTCAACATGATAGTTGAATTGGGGACCTGCAGCAGACTCAGGAACAGAAGTTGTGGGTTCAGTGGCTTCGTTGTCTTCTGAAGCTTTTGCTGGGGAGGGCTCCACATTAGCTTCGTTGTTGGTTGTGGCAGCTTCAAGATTTTCATCCTCCGCTTGACTAGCTGGAGGGTCGGTCACAAGCACGTTCTCCTGGAAAACTGCTTCTTGGTGGAGCAAAGGAGTGGGCTCTTGTGGTGCTTCTTCTGCGGCTGATGCAGCCGGAATGTCTTCAGCATAGACTTGAGGCCTTGGACCTTTGCGATGCCTACAGAACGCAGACGACGCCTGTGGGGTTGGAGTGGGCTGGGCCTCATAGTCTTCTTCCTCTTGAGGGCGATCCGCCCATGAAGCATCCTGTGCAATTGGCGTCAGTGGACGACCAATGCTGATGAGTTCGTTGTGTTCTAACTGAGGAAGGGCTGCATCATCTTCTACATTGTCACGATGACCAATGTCTTCAATAGCGATGGGATCAGCTGCTGGAATGTCTTCAGCTTCAGGAGCCTCTGTGGAAGCAGGCTCATGAACCGTCAGTTGACGTTCTGCGTCAGGGTGAACCATAGAAATAGGTTCAACTATCAAGGGCTCTGTGGGAGCAGCCCGAGATTTCTTGGTCTTTCTCTCTTTCTTGCTGGGGGCAGTGGGAGAGGCTTCAGAGCTTTTCCTCTTCCTGGCTTCAGCCTCAGCAGTTCTTGTCTTCTTGAGCTCAGAAGCTGTTGACCGGCTCTTTGGCTTCGAGCCAGTCGTTTCAGTTGGGAAGACAAGCGGAACTGCTTCCTGCCTTGGTGCCTCTGGTTCAGCTGGAACAGTCTTCTTCTTTTTCTTTGCGGCCATCTTGGGGTCGATGCCAGGACGCCCAAGTGCCTTGCGCTTTTCAGCCTCATTGTAGGCTTGCACACATCTGTCTGCCAGAGACTTCATCCGCTCACGTGAACCCTGAGCTTCTGCACGCTTCTTCAGAAAGTTTTCCTTTAGCTCATGCAACATGATCTTGAAGCTCTTCACTTCTTGCATGCTGAGCTTGGCCATATTCTTCTTGAACTGAGCCTTTTCATGATCAATTTTCTGCTTCAGTTCAACAATGCGCTGGGCAATGGCAAGTTCTGAAGCAATAGCGCCTTGGAAGGCGACGCTGAGGCCAACGGGCAGCTGTAGATCTTCAAAGCTGATGTTTGGTGTGGCAAACCACTCGTCAATGAAGTTGTGGATGATGGCGACATCAAAGAGAGGCAGATTGTTGAAGATTTCTGCTTCTTCTTTGCTCTTGATGAGTTGCTCAAGAGCGTCATCTCCAAGATCTTCATCACTTGACAGATCAATGGCTTCACTGCGCAGGATGGCAGCAGCTGTGAGCTCTTTGCCAGTGTGAGACTGAGGCATCTTGTCCTTCTGGTGCCTTGAGACGCGTGATAAGTCTTCAGACTGCACACTGTCTTCAGGAGGTGCAGTCGCCAATGGCTTCACCTTTGAGATTTTTGGTGAAGGGGCTGGCTTTGAAGCTTTTGGCTTCTTCAACTGCTTCGTCTTCGGCACTGCTGGCACTGCTGGCGCTTCATCAGACTTAGTGTCAGATGCAGGCTCATTCACTGCAGTCCCTTGAAGCAAGATGTAGGTGATGAGGCCTTCAAGGTTGGCATACGGACCGATGACATTGGGTTCTGCTTCTCGTGTGCCATCTGCCCTTGGTGCTGAGGGACCAGGGTTGAAGTCTAACCCAAATTTCTTCTTGTTCTGCTTCGCTGAGTTTTGGGCAAACTGGAAGTTGCGCTTGAACAGATTGTCATCACGACGCCAGAGTAGTGACGACGGATGTGCATCATCAGGCTGTGGCCCACGGACCATGCATGGATAGAAGCTTTGGGCAATAGCTTCATCTCTGGACATGGGTACAAGATTCTTGTATAAGATGTCTCCCCACGGTCTTTTTATGGCACTTTTCTCAGCATACTCTTGGGTTGTGAAGCGGTATTTGAACCATTGTTCTGCCCAATAGCGTCGAATCCATTGGATTCGAGTCTTGCGCTGCCCATAATTCTCTTCAGGATCTGTTTTATACATTTCTGCCAGTTCATCAGGCAGATCTTTGGATGTTCCTCCATGTCGCTGTTTGCCCCCCTTCCTTGCTGCTATTTCTGAAGCCATAAACCTTAACTTGGAAGGCTTCAAGACGTTCAAAGGCTTCAAAGGCTTTCTTTTGCTGGACCAACAGGAACTGGCTCCAGGAGAATTTATGTGATGCTGTAGGAATTCTGCAAATGAATGCAGACTATGAGAACCAAAGGATTCTCCCACGGACATGTACCTGTGACAGCATTAAGGTGCGAGGGAAGGGGAAGAGGTCATATGCATTCTCATAAGATTTTGAAGATAAATCAGTTTAGAAGACATTGACCTCATCGTGCGAAGACATTCACTCATAGATAAGAAGTTGGTTCCAGATTTGTACGAATCCACAGATCAGTACAAGTGAGGAGTCTAACTACTTTTTGAAGCACAAGTGAATATTCTAGGCATGTTATGAGATGCAGTTTGAGAGAGATCTAGTTTGTGTGAGCAGAAACTGCTTGTGGTAGAAAGTGACAGATCAATAGGATCAACGGTGCTGTAAAAAGGCAGTTTTATTTACCACACTGAGAACTGCTAGACGGAGCGAGAGATGAGGCCGAGCAGTTCACTCGTCCGTGCCCTAACTTGGCGATGGAGGAGACCTACGGCGACGGCGGAGAGGATGATGTCCGCGGTCGGCGTGAAGACGGCGTTGGAGAGGTTGCGGCAGGGAAGCGCTTCGTCGCCGGCGTCGTCGAGAGCTAGCGGTGGCGCTAGGGTTCGTGCGAGGGTGGAAGAAGAGATAGTTACCGCTGTGAGTGTGTATTTATAGGCACAGGGGCGGCACTGTGCTATTACACAGGTGCCCCTGGCGATTCGCATCTGAGGAACACGTGGCCAGTTTGCGGAAGTTTGGGGTTTGTTCCACGTCCCACGCACGCCTGGATTGTCGGGTGGTCGTTCCTGCTTCTCCGGATTTTATGTGGAGGAATGAGCATTGAAAACGGACTTTATGGTTGTCTTTATATCTTCTGCTGACAAGGACGCAGTGAAGACATTCGACAGTTTCAATAAAATGCATATGACTTGGAGAGATAGCGTTTGAGAAAGAAATCATAGAGAAGTTGGGGTCCGATCACATTCACTTAGTTCAAAAGATTCAACATGAAGATATAGCTATAAGTGAATGCTGTAGAGGACAAAACACTAGCATATATATATATATAATCAACATAGTGAAGATAATCATGAAATTATGTTGAGTTCGAAGACAAACCAAATGTGAAGACATTGCAAGGTAACGCCATGAGAGAAACACTTCAAAATAGAACGTTTGGTGGTGGCATTACCCACCGTATAGGAAGTATTAGACCCAGACACGGCGCACAATTATCGTGGCGCTCCGAAGTCAAATTCCACATTAATGTATTCACATTTAGAATGTATGTCTTCATTGATTGAAGATATACTTCACTTCGTGTGTTGCACATCTAAGTCATCAATATGCATAAGGGTTAGGATGTGTGCCTGATCACAGGACATTTGAGGATTCCAGGATATTTAGCTCACACCGTAACTTGCAAAACCTCTTCTCATCCAAGGGCTTAGTGAAGATATCTGCCAATTGCTCTTCAGTGTTGACGTGTATGATATCAATGTCTTCCTTCACAACATGATCTCTGAGAAAGTGATGACGAATTTCAATGTGCTTTGTCTTCGAGTGCTGAACTGGGTTGTTGGCAATCTTGATGGCGCTTTCATTGTTGCAGTAAAGTGGCACTTACTTCAGATGAATGCCATAGTCCTTGAGTGTTTCCTTCATCCACAGAAGCTGAGCGCAGCAAGATCCAGCAGCAATGTATTCAGATTCAGCAGTGGAGAGAGATAAGTGATGCGACTCCTTTGGTGCCGCTTGAAATCGAGCACACATGCAAACACTAAGCATAATATCTGGCCTAGATGCACATAGATAAAGTAAAGAACCAATCATGGAGCGGTATGCCTTTTGATCGAACTCTTTACCATTGTCGTCAGGACCCAGATGATGTTTGGCTGGCATTGGTGTTGTGAAGCCTTTGCAGTCTTGCATACCGAACTTCTTCAGGCAATCTTTGAGATACTTCTCTTGAGATATGAAGATGCCATTGCGTTGTTGTCATATTTGAAGACCAAGGAAGAACTTCAGCTCCCCCATCATGGACATGTGATATTGCTCTTGCATCATATATCCAAACTCTTCACTGTACTTCTGATTGGTGCAGCCGAAGATAATGTCATCCACATATATTTGGCACACAAACAGTTCACTATCATATGTCTTCGTGAAAAGAGTGGGATCTAGGGAACCAGGTATGAAGCCTTTGCTCTTCAGGAAGTATTTGAGTGTGTCATACCAGGCCCTAGGGGCTTGTTTGAGGTCATACAGTGCCTTGTTGAGCTTGTATACCATGTCAGGATGTTTTGGATTTTCAAAACCAGGCGGTTGTGCAACATACACTTCTTCTTCAATCTTGCCATTGAGAAAGGCACTCTTCACATCCATTTGATATAGAAGAATGTTATGATGATTTGCATAGGCCAGCAGTATGCGTATGGCTTCAAGCCTAGCCACAGGAGCAAATGTTTCATCGAAGTCAATGCCTTCCACTTAAGTATATCCTTGAGCAACGAGACGAGCTTTGTTTCTGACAACTTGACCATGCTCATCTTGCTTGTTGCGGTATATCCATTTGGTGCCTATTATGTTGTGCTTCCGTGGATCAGGACACTTAACCAGTTCCCATACATTATTCAGCTCAAACTGTTGAAGCTCTTCTTGCATAGCTTGAATCCATTCAGGTTCCATGAAGGCTTCTTCAACTTTCTTGGGTTCTGATATTGAGACGAATGCTAAGTGCCCACAGAAATTTGCTAGCTGAGTTTCCCTTGAACGAGTGAGTGGACCAGGTGCATTGATGCTATCAATTATTCTTTCAATCTGCACTTCATTGGCAACGCGAGGATGTACAGGACGAAGACTTTGCTCTTGCTTTTCACTGTCGTTGTTGGAAGGAATGTCTTCAGGCTGAGCAATGTCTTCATGTTGATCAGGTGCTGAAATGATAAGTTCTTCTTCAGGATGAGCTTTAGAAGGTATAATCTCTCCAGTTCCCATTAGCTTGATTGATTCACTGGATGGGACTTCATCTAGCAAATTGGCAGCTGCTCTCTTTGTGATCCGTTGGTCTCATCGAACCGCACATCCACTGTTTCAACCACTTTGTAATGAAAGAGATTGAAGACTCTGTAGGAGTGCGAATCCTTTCCATATCCAAGCATAAAACCCTCATGTGCTTTTGGTGCAAATTTTGAGGTGTGATGTGGGTCCTTGATCCAACACCTTGCGCCAAATACTCTGAAGTAACTAACATTTGGCTTTTTGCCAGTAAGGAGCTCATAAGATGTCTTGTTCAGAAGCTTGTGAAGATAAACACGATTGTTTGTATGTCATGTAGTGTCAATGGCTTCAGACCAGAATTTTCTTGGAGTCTTGTATTCATCTAGCATCGTTCTGGCCATCTCAATGAGTGTTCTGTTCTTGCGTTCGACGACGCCATTCTGCTGTGGCGTGTACGGAGCTGAGAATTCATGTGTGATGCCCAAGGTATCAAGATATGTATCAAGGCCAGTGTTCTTGAATTCAGTGCCATTGTCAATTCTGATGTGCTTTATCTTGGCGCCGTAATTGTTCACTGCTCGATTGGCGAAGCGTCTAAAGACATCCTGCACTTCAGTCTTGTAAAGGATTATGTGCACCCAAGTATATCTAGAGTAATCATCAACAATGACAAAGCCATAGAGGCACGCAGTAGTAGTAAAAGTTGAGTAGTGAGTGGGACCAAAAAGATCCATGTGAAGCAGTTCGAAGGGTCGAGTAGTGGTCATGATTGTCTTCGAGGGATGTTTTGCCCTCGCCATCTTCCCTGCTTCACAGGCACCGCATAAGTGATCTTTCTTGAACTTGACGCCCTCGATGCCTATGACATGTTTCTTCTTCGCAAGGGTGTGGAGGTTCCTCATGCCAGCATGCCCAAGCCTCCGATGCCAAAGCCAGCATTCTGAAGCTTTTGCAAGAAGACATACTGTAAGTTGTGGCCCTGCTGAGAAATCTACCACATACAAATCATCTTTCCGATACCCTTCAAACACTAGAGACTTATCAAATTCCATTAGTACCAGGCAACGATATTTTCCAAATATTACAACCATGTTCAAATCGCAAAGCATTGAGACAGACATTAAGTTGAAACCAAGGGATTCAACAAGCGTGACTTTATCCATGTGTTGATCCTTTGAGATTGCAACTCTACCTAGACCCAATACCTTAGTTTTACCAGTGTCAGCAAATGTGATGTGGCTCTTGTCGGATGGACATAAGGTTGAGTCCATAAGAAGGCTTCTTTTGCCAGTCATGTGATTTGTACACCCACTGTCAATAATCCATTCTGAAGACTTTGAAGATGCTGGTGTCGTACCCTACAGTGCAGTTAGGGGGATAGGCTTCACGAAGAGAATTGTGAAGCAAAAACATTTGACGAACCAGTGGGTTATGAAAACTTAGATCCAGATTAGGACTAATAGGGAGAGTAGCATGCGATTCAGGAATGAAGTACATAATGATGCCATTCGGGCATTTTATCTTGCGCCCTACAAGATTTTTAAGGTCCCCAGCAATAGCGTCAGAAGATTTTGTTTTTCTGCTGGAGACCTTTCCCTGCAAGAGAGAGTTAAGCTTTCTTAACCACCCACATCTTCAAGGGTGGCTTAGAAGCAATAAGTCTAAGTGCAGCATTTGAGAATTTTGGTTTTGGAGCCCTAGCAAACAGTCTGGCAGGCGGACAATAGTACTCATAAGAATAGGCAGAATAATTTTTGGTCATATGAACATGACGGTTTGATAAACCGCTCTCATATTCATATGCCTGAGTATGGTTTCCCTACAAAACATTTGCGTTAGTGTGACTCGGGTGAGTCCTCTGTCTGCATGAAGCCTTTGGACCTTATGAAGCCTTTGGTCTGAGGTTTGTCTTCTTCAAGTGAGGTGTCATGAAGACATTCACAGGAAGATTTTCCAGACACTTTTTCGGAACCCAGATCTTCTTCATAGGCGGTCCATTCCTACAGTTAGTACCAATGTACCTGGCAAACACTTCACCATTCTGATTCTTAAACATTATATAGTTTGCATCAAAGGATTCATCAATGATAATGGGGTTAGCACAAGTGAAGCCAGTTAGATTGGATGGATCTGCTGAAGGTTCCTTTGCAGCAACCCACATGGTTTTGGGGTACTGCTCAGGTTTCCAGTAAGAGCCATCTGCATTCATTTTCCTTACGAACCCTACACCCTCTTTCCTAGGGTTTCGGTTCAGAATCTGCTTTTTCAGGACATCACATAGCGTCTGATGCCCTTTAAGGCTTTTGTACATCCCTGTTTCAAGCAATGTCATCAACCTAGCATTCTCATCAGCAATAGCAGTGGTATCCTCAGCAGAGGGGTTAGTTACCACATCAACAGTTGAAGATATTGCAACAGCAGTAGCAGTGGAACATTCAGCAACAGAAGTAGCATTATCACGCTCAATGCATTTAAGACATGGTGGTTCAAATCCTTCCTGAGCGGAACTTATCTGTTCGACGCGAAGTGACTCGTTTTCCTTTTGAAGATCTTCATGAGCCGCTCTCAATTTCTCAAGTTCTTGCTTCCTTTGAAGATAATCATAGGAAAGCTTTTCATGAGTTGTTGAGAGAGTATCATGACGATCTTCAAGTTCCTGATACTTAACGTGAAGATTTTTTATGTCTTCAATTAAGGATTCAGATCGAGTCATTTCAGCACCCAACAGATCATCGCTTCTGTCTAACAGTTTTTGAATATGTTCCATGGCTTTCTGTTGTTCAGTTGCAATTTTAGCGAGTGTTTTGTAACTGGGTTTTGAATCACAATTAGAGTCATCGTCACTAGATGTTTGATAGTGAGTAGTGCGTTTGTTTACCTTGGCACCGCGTGCCATGAAGCAGTAGGTAGGAGTGTAGTAGTCCTTGTCATTTGCATCGGTGTTGGTGATGAAGTCATTGTCTTCAGTGTTGAAGATGGACTTGGCGACGTATGCTGTAGCCAGACTTGCAATGCCAGAATCAGACTCCTCCTCAGACTCCACCTCTGCCTCCTCAGAAGCGGACTCCTCCTCTGAATCCATTTCCTTGCCAACAAACGCACGTGCCTTGCCATATGAGCTCTTCTTGTGTGATGAAGACTTTGAGGAAGACTTGGAAGAAGACTTTGTGTATTTCTTCTTCTTGTTGTTGTCAGAGTCATATTCCTTGCTCTTCTTCTTCTTTCTGTTCTCATTGTCCCACTATGGACACTCAGAGATGAAGTGTCCAGTTTTCTTGCACTTGTGGCATGTTTCTTCTTGTAGTCATGAGCAGAAGCTTCATTATTCCTTGAGCTTGATCATGAAGACTTTCTGAAGCCTTTCTTCTTGGTGAATTTTTGGAACTTCTTCACTAGCATTGCAAGTTCCCTTCCAATGTCTTCAGGATCATCAGAACTGCTGTCAGATTCTTCTTCAGATGAGGAAACAGCTTTTGCCTTCAAGGGACGAGTTCGCCCATAGTTTGGACCGTAGATATCTCTTTTCTCCGAAAGCTGAAACTCATGTGTATTGAGCCTCTCAAGTATGTCAGACGGATCGAGTGTCTTGAAATCAGGACGTTCTTGGATCATTAGGGCCAGGATGTCAAACGAACTATCAAGTGATCTCAGCAGCGTCTTGACGACTTCGTGTTTGGTAATCTCAGTGGCGCCGAGGGCTTGAAGCTCATTTGTGATGTCAGTGAGTCGGTCAAATGTGTGCTGGACATTCTCATTGTCATTTCGCTTGAAGCGGTTGAAGAGATTGCGAAGGACACTGATTCTTTGATCTCTCTGGGTTGAGATGCCTTCATTGACCTTGGAGAGCCAGTCCCAGACAAGCTTGGATGTCTTCAAGGCACTCACACGGCCATGCTGTCCTTTGGTCAGATGACCACAGATGATGTTCTTGGCAGTAGAGTCCAGTTGAACAAATTTCTTGACATCAGCAGCAGTGACACCTTCTCCAGCCTTGGGAACGCCGTTCTCGACGACATACCATAGGTCGACGTCAATGGCTTCAATATGCATACGCATCTTATTCTTCTAGTAGGGATATTCAGTTCCATCGAAGACGGGGCACGCAGCGGAGACTTTAATTATCCCTGCAGTCGACATAGCTAAAACTCCAGGTTGTTAAACCGAATCACACAGAACAAGGGAGCACCTTGCTCTGATACCAATTGAAAGTGCGTTATATCGACTAGAGGGGGGGTGAATAAGCTATTTTTATGAAAGTCTTCAAAACGTGGAAGTTATGAAGACAAACAGTAGAGATATGCCTATTACTATGCAGCGGAAGTTAGACTACACTAGGCAAGCCATGATCAAGTATCAACAGAGTGAAAGCACAGTGACAAATAGCTGTAGTGTAATTAGGATCAGGTAGGAAGATACTATGAAGCCAAACAGATCATACACTCACGTTGTGAAGACAAAAGACAGAACAGACATGCAATGACTTCACAATGAGTGATCAGTAAGTAAAAGGAAGTGAAGATGAAACCAGTGACTCGTTGAAGACAATGATGTGTTGGACCAGTTCCAGTTGCTGTGACAACTGTACGTCTGGTTGGAGCGGCTAGGTATTTAAACCTTAGGACACACAGTCCCGGACACCCAATCCTGAACACGCAGCTCAGGACACCAAGTCCTCACCGTATTCTCCTTGAGCTAAGGTCACATAGTCCTCGCCCAATCACTCTGGTAAGTCTTCAAGGTAGACTCCCAAACCTTCACAGACTTCGTTCACTGGCAATCCACAATGTCTCTTGGATGCTCTGAACGCGACGCCTAACCGTCTGGGGATGCACAGTCCTCAAGTGTAATAAGTCTTCAGATCACACAAACAAGAATACTTAAGTGATGCCCAATGTTCTCTGGCTCTGGGTGGTTAGGACTTTATCCTCGCAAGGAATTCTCTCTCTCAAAGGCTTCGAGGTGGGTTGCTCTCAAACGACAAAAGCCGTACTCTCAATATGAGCAGCCAACCGTTTATGGTTGTAGTGGGTGGGCTATTTATAGCCACTTGGCAACCCGACCTGATTTGTCCGAAATGACCCTGGGTCACTAAGGAACTGACACGTGTCTCAACGATCAGATTTCAAACTCTCATGGCAACTTTACTTGGGCTACAAGCAAAGCTGACTTGTCCGGCTCTGGACAAGATTCGCTCTCATTGTCTTCACTCGAAGACATAGGTTTTTGGTTTAGGCATCACTTCAGTCATTCTGACTGGTTCTCCTGGACCCCACTTAACAGTACGGTGGTTCCTATGACTCAACACAAAGTAAAAAGAACTACGAAAGATCTAAGTCTTTGAGCTCCATAGGCTTCATATCGTGTCTTCTTTTGTCATAGTATTCAATGTGAATATCTTCATATACCACCTTTGACTTCAATGTCTTCATACATTTTTAGGGGTCATCTCTGGTAATAAAACTGAGTCAATGAGGGACTTCTACTTGTGTTATCCTGCAATTCTCACAAACACATTAGTCCCTCAACTAGGTTTGTCGTCAATACTCCAAAACCAACTAGGGGTGGCACTAGATGCACTTACAAGAGCAGCCGGGATTTATGATGATTTCTATGAATTGGCTGAGAATGCAGGCCTCACCGCCTTCCTCCATGAACAACGCGAATAGTATATCTTACTCACCAATATCTTTGTGCAAAACTTTCATTTCCATGCTAGGAGCTCACCACCTACGGTGGAATTTTATTTATATGATGAGCATAAGGAGATGTCACTTCATGATTTTTGTCGGGTTTGTTTGATCCCTTTCGAGGGTAGCGTAGAGGAACCACATCGTGATGATGTGGATGGGTTTATTGATACCATTACTGTAGGGGAAACGAGGAAGGTTTACGACGCACGAATTACTAGCATAAACTTTCCTGTTCTACATTACTTTGCTATATTTGCTAGTAGATGCTTAATTGGGCGCGGAAACTGTGGAAACCTGAGTGCCCCTGATATTGTTATTTTGTGCCATGCCTTATTTCGTGATGACACATTCAGTATGGGCGCTATTGTTGCAAAGAGGTTAAATCTTAACCGTACTAAGGGCCCCGTCCTTGGAGGCATCTTTGCTCGCGCCTCACTGCACACTTTAACATACCTATTAGACATTATGAGAAGGAAGAGAAGTTGCTACCTCCTGTTTATTTAGATTATAAGAGTATGGTAGCACATGATTTTATTGTTAAGAATAGGGAAAAGGCGCTTAAGTACAAATTAATATTTGGTAAAAATCATCCTGAGACTATTACCTTGCCTGCTCCTTCCTTGTTTGATTTATCTGCAGGCAAGTACCTTGTTCCGTTGGAGGCCATTCACACCTACCGGAACCCTACATCAGCTACAGAGCCAGAGCCGGAACCACAATTTGATCCTCCACGACAATTTGATTACCAGTGGGATCCGGAGGTGATTGCCAACCAGTGGCAAGCCGAGGCTTCTTCACAGTACGACCCCAACTATTACTTTGGATATCCGCCAGGCCAGCCGTGGCCATAGACCAACTTAGGCCAAAAGCCTAAGCTTGGGGGAGTACGTATTTCTCACTGACATTACATTCATGTTCACACACTCATTGCTAGTTGTCGGTGCTCATACTTTTTCATTGTAATATCCATGCTAGTTTATTTTCCTTTTTATGATTTCTTCTTGTGTGTTTAATAAACCTTAAGAAAAACAAAAAATTAGTTGTAGCTTTCAGCTAGTTTACTTCCCATGCCTGTAGTAGTAATAATTAAAAGAAAACCCAAAAAGATTTCTCGTTCTTCTTTTGCTTGTTGGGAGCTTTCCCGTGTAAATAGTTTTATTTCTTTTCTTTTCTTTGGGGGTTGATAGGAGAAGACCATAATGAAAATGTTAAAGTGGCTCTTATATGCATTATAGTTGATCTAACAAAGAGCCCATATTACCTTGTCTTCTCTCTTGAATTGAATGCTTGTAGATTCCAGCTTAGTTCAATGCACGTGCACTGTTATTATTATCCACACTATTCGGTCGTGCAAGTGAAAGGCAATAATGACGATTATATGTGAAAGTGCTAGTGATCGACTAGAGGGGGGGTGAATAGGCGATTTTTATGAAAGTCTTCAAAACATGGAAGTTTCAAAGACAAACGATAGAAATAAACCTATTATCATGCAGCGGAAGGTAGACTACACTAACCGAGCCATAGTCAAGTATTCAATGAAGTGAAAGCACAACGACTAATAACAGCTAGGCAGTATAGATCAGGTAGGAAGATAATGTGAAGCCAATCAGAACAAGCGGTCACTCAGAGAAGACAAAAGATAATGCAATCATACAATGACTTCACTAGAGCCAACAGTAAGTAAAGGAATGAGAAGGATGAAACCAGTGACTCGTTGAAGACAATGATTTGTTGGACCAGTTCCAGTTGCTGTGACAACTGTAGGTCTGGTTAGGGAGGCTGAGATTCAACTCAGAAGACCACGTCTTCACCTTATTCCCCTTGAGCTAAGGACACCCAGTCCTCACCCAATCACTCTGGTAAGTCTTCAAGGTAGACTCCCAAACCTTCACAGACTTCGTTCACCAGCGATCCACAATGACTCTTGGATGCTCAGAACGCGATGCCTAACCGGCTGGAGGATTCATAGTCCTCAAGTGTAATAAGTCTTCAGATCACACAGACAGGAAGACTTCAGTGATGCCTAACACTCTTTGGCTCTGGGTGGTTAGGGCTTTGTCCTCGCAAGGAATTCTCTCTCAAAGGCTTCGAGGTGGGTTGCTCTCAAACGACAAAAGCCGTACACTAACTCTGAGCAGCCAACCGTTTATGGTTGTAGGGGTGGGCTATTTATAGCCACTAGGCAACCCGACCTGATTTGTCCGAAATGACCCTGGGTCACTAAGGAACTGACACGTGTTCCAAAGGTCAGATTTCAAACACACGCGGCAACTTTACTTGGGCTACAAGCAAAGCTGACTCATCCAGCTCTGGATAAGATTTTCTCTCATTGTCTTCGCTCGAAGACATAGGATTTTGGTTGAGCATCACTTCAGTCACTCTGACTATGTTCACTTGGACCCCACTTAACAGTACGGTGGTTCCTATGACTCAACAAAGAAGAAAAGGAGACAACGAAACAACTAAGTCTTCGCGCCCCATAGTCTTCACGCACTGTCTTCTCTTGTCATAGTATTCAATGTGAATATCTTCACATACCACCATTGTCTTCAATGTCTTCATACATTTTTAGGGTTCATCTCCGGTAGATAAACTGAATCAATGAGGGACTACTACCTGTGTTATCCTGTAATTCTCACAAACACATTGGTCCCTCAACCAGGTTTGTCGTCATTACTCCAAAACCAACTAGGGGTGGCACTATATGCACTTACAATCTCCCCCTTTTTGGTGATTGGTGACAAACTGGTTGAAGTTTTCAACGGGGATAAAAGTATGTGAAATGTAAAGGATTTAGGTATTGTCTTCATAAGTGGCAAAGGCTCCCCCTAAAGATGTGCATATAAGTAATTTTCTTTTGGAATGCAAATGCACATGGCAGGTTGTACTTGTGGAGATCCTCTTCAACTTATGACGACAATTCATCATGCATGAAAAGTATGTGAAGATAATGACATGCATAATGAAAAATGGACGTCTGCAAAATGACCTAAGTGCGGAAGTTATCATCGCACATGCGGAATTTATCATCGCATCACAGAATAGCAAATAAGTAGCAGACGACCATCGAGTTTAAGTGTTACAACTCAAAGAACCAAGTGTATCAAAAAGCGAGAGTTGTAAACACTAGGCAAAATATAAAACCACCGCCCATATGGACCCGCTTGAAGACTATCAAACTCATATGCTTCTCCCCCTTTTGTCAGTAAGGACCAAAAAGGTTTGAAGACATAGAGCACCTACTCGTTCCCATGAGGAGTTGGTGAAGCAGCAGGGTTGGCGGTGCAGATGAACTTGGTGCGGTGTTGATTCGCGCTGAAGGTGGTGAAGTAGCATCGTCTTCATCATCGATGACACGTGCATTCACTGTTGCAGCAGAGGAGGAGAACTCAGAGTCTTCAAGAGACGGAGTACACCGCAGCACAGTCCTTCTCGGAGGTGTTGAGTCAAACTTGAAGCGTTCAGAGAAGCCATCATCTTGAAGATCATCTTCAGAACACATAAGCGTCAGCCCTTTCCATGTACGCCGACAAGTTTCATGGGCGACAAAGGCATTCTTGGTGGCAAGGTTGCGAATCCTGTTTACGTCCACCAAGAGGCTTTGCATTTGGCGCTTCAGCCAGTCATGATGCTTATCCTGTTTCTGATGAAGGGCAACCAAAAGCTCTCGGTCATTGAGAACATGAGGTTGCTTCTTAGGCCGTTGTGCAATGGTGCTTTCAGTGGCTTTAGTGAGGGCACGATGAGGTGCACGGGTAGTACCAGCCAGAGGATAAACACAAGTGACTGCTTGGACTCCTTCAATGTGTTGTGAGAAGCTTTGATTATCAGCATTTTGAAGACTAAGGGGCTCCTTGGCAGGCTCTGGATAGATGGCTTCAACTGACATATCGACGTCAGGCAGAAAAATCAGATGATTGCGAGCAGAGGGCTGATAGGTGACAGCTGAGTGTAGTTTGATCAGACGCATAATCCATGGAGCGTAAAACTTCAAGCCAAAGAGATTAGATCCTGATGCAGCAAGTTGGCGGATGAAGAAGTCTTGTGCATTGAAGCTTTTGCCATGGAGAATATGGAAGACCAAAGTCTTCATTGCACCTTCAAGCTTTGCATGTGGAGAATGTCCTTTGATGGGCCAGAGAGTTTGCCTTATAATGTGATAGATAATACGTGGCAGATACTCAAGGTCTTCAACAAAGAACTCCTTAGGATATTCAGCATCGGGAGGCAAAGGCTTCATCATGCTAAGCATCTGACTCATGTTGGGTTCAGGCTTGTGAAAAATGCTTTCCATAGCAGCACCGTGAAGCTGACAACCAGGTTCATAAAGATCACCTGGAGTGGGCAGGCCAGTGAGCTCAATGACATCAAAGGCTTTGGCTTCATGATGAACATTGCCTGTCATCCACTCAAGGACCCAAGTCTTTGGATCCCTGTTGTAGCCACGAATATGAAGAGTGGCATAGAATTGGAGCAGCAATTCTTCGTTCCAGTGCTCCTTGTCAGTGACGAACTGCAACAAGCCAGACTCTCTGAAGCAATCCAGCGCTTCTTCCAAACAGGACAGACCAGTTATGGCTTCAGTGCCAAGACGCATATGTGGAAAAATGCGACCTTGATTGTATAAGATGCATGGGTAATAACTGCGCTGCTGATAGCTCCAGAACCAATCAGAAGATATTCTTGCCTTAGAGTAGGGGTTCTTGGCGCTATCAAAGAAGGTGTTGTGTGCTTTGAAGCCATTGATATTGAATGATCCGGGTGCAGATGCAGTGCCTGGAAACCTAGGCAGCCTTGGCATTGGCTTCTGAACCTGAGGCCTGCGCTCGACATGATAGTCAAATTGGGGACCAGCAGCAGGTGGAGGAACAAGAAGAGGCCATTTGATAGTGATAAGCTGGCCATAGTTGTATGCTTGCTCGATAGTATGTGGCCTTGGTGGCGGAACAGGAGCAGTGGTATCAATAGAGGCGTCAGGATGCACATCTGTTGCAGGTGCATCATTGGCTTCATTGGCTTCTGGCACAGTGTTTGGTGCAGGCTCCACATTGTCTTCAGCCATGACCACGTCATTGGCTTCAGTGGTGTTAGTGGTGGCAGCCTCAGGATTCTCAACCTCCACTTGAGGAGCTGGAGGGTCGGGCACCGACACGTTCACTTCAGGAACAACTTCTTCAGTGATGGGGGGAGTAGGGACACGTTCTTCTGCTTGTTTTTCTTCGGCTGATGCAGCCGGATTGTCTTCAGCAACTTTAGCTTCAGACTCGAAGACATTCACAGTAGGAGTGGCTTCTGGGAACACCTGACGTGCAACAGATTGGTGGTGCACTTCTCCTTCTGGAACGCTTGAAAGAGGGACTTGGGGCCTTGGTCCTTTGCGAAGCCTGCGTAACGCTGGCGACGCCTGTGGAGATGGAGTTGGCTGGGCCTCAAAGTCATCTTCTTCTTCTTGCACTAGTGGGGTGACTTGTTGTTGGGGAGTACTCGGGGTGTCTTGTTGTTGTGGGTGATCAGCCCATGATGCATCCTGAGCAATTGGCGTCAGAGGACGACCAATGCTGATGAGTTCGCTGTTCGTGAGAACATGCGATAATACCAAGTTGTGCTCGATCTGAGGAAGAACTACATCATCTTCAACATTGTCATGGTGACCAATGTCTTCAGCAGCGGTGGGGTCAATTGCTGGAATGTCTTCAGCTTCAGGAGCCTCTGTGGAAGCAGGCTCATGAACTACCATCCGTCGTTCTTGATGCGAAGAGTCAGGACGAGCAACCGAGATGGGCTCGACAACAAGGGGCTCTGTGGGAGCAGTCCGATCTTTCTTGGTTTTGCGCTTCTTCTTGGAGGGAGCGACATCAGAAGCTTCAGGATTTTTCCTCTTTCTGGCTTCAGCCTCGGCAGCCCTTTTCTTCTTCAGTTCTGAAGCGGTTGACTTGACCTTTGGCTTCGAGCCAGACATGCTGCTTGGGAAGACAATGTGAGGTTCTTCCCACCTTGAAGGTGCAGATTTTTCAGTCGATGGCTTCTTCTTCTTTGCAGCCATTCTGGGGTCGATGCCAGGACGCCCATGAGCCTTGCGCTTCTCAGCTTCATTGTAGGCTTGCACGCACTTGTCAGCCAGACTCTTCATGCGCTCATGAGAACCTTTAGCTTCTTCTCATTTCTTGAGAAAAGCTTCCTTGAGCTCGTGCATCATAACCTTGAAGTTTTTGACATCTTGCACGCTGAGCTTTGCCATGTGCTTCTTGAACTGAGCTTTCTCATAGTCGATCTTGTGCTTCAGTTCAACGATGCGCTGAGCTAGAGCTAGCTCAGAAGCAATGGCGCTAGTGAAAGAGACGTTGAGGCCAATTGGAAGTTGCAGATCTTCAAAGCTGAGATTGGGGGTTTCAAACCACTCATCAATGAAGTTGTGGATGATTGCCACGTCAAAGAGAGGCAAATCATTGAAGATTTCTGCTTCTTCCTTGCTCTTAATCAGTTGCTCAAGAGCGTCATCTGCAAGATCTTCATCACTGGACAGATCAATGTGTTCGTCTCGCAGACTGGCAGCAGGGGTCAATGCCTGATCAATATTCTTTATCATCTCCGTCTTCTTGGAGATACGTGATAGATCTTCAGACTGCACACTGTCTTCAGGAGGTGCAGTAGCCAGTGGCTTCACACGTGAAGCTTTTGGAGGAGGAGCTGAATTTGAAGCTTTAGCCTTCTTTTGCTTCTGCGGCTTTGGAGTAGGAGCTGGGGCTTCATCAGTGTCGGCATCATCATCAGAATGATCCACTTTGGCACCTTGAACAGAAATGTGAGTGATAAGGCCATCAAGGTTGTAGAAAGGTTCGACGATATTGGGTTCAGCATCGCGTGTGCCGTCAGCCCGGGGAGCAGAAGGACCAGGGTTGAAGTCTAGTCCCAATGACTTCTTGTTTTCCTTGGCCGATGCCTTTGCATGCTGGAAGTTGCGCTTGAAGAGATTATCGTCACGACACCAGAGCAGTGATGATGGGTCGGCATTTTCAGGCTGTGGTCCACGGACCATACAGGGATAGAAACCCTGAGCAATAGCTTCAGCTCTGGTCTTGAGTGGAAGGCTTCGGAAGAGAATGTCACCCCAAGGACTCTTGATGGCATTCTTCTCAGCATACTCCTGGGTCACAAACTTGTATTTAAACCATTGTTCGGCCCAATATCTTCGAATCCATTGGATTCGTGTCTTGCGCTGATTGTAATCCTCTTCTGGAACTGTCTTGTACAGCTCTGAGAGGTCATCAGGCAGATCTCTTGATGTTCCCCCTCGATGCTGTCTGCCACCCTTCCTTGCTGATTTCTCTGTAGCCATGAACTTCAAACTGAATGGCCTCAACACGTTCAAAGGCTTCAAAGGCTTCCGCTTGCTGGTCAAACAGGAACTGGCTTCGGGAGAGTTAATGTGATGGTCTAAGAATTCTGCAAATGAATGCAGACTATGAGAACCAAGGGATTCTCCCATGGACATGTACCTGTGACAGCATTAGAGATGCGAGGGAAGGGGAGAGGTCATATGCATTCTCAGAAGATTTTGAAGATAAATCAGTTTGAAGACATTGACCTCATGGTGCGAAGGCATTCACTTATGCGTTTGAAGTTGGTTCCAGATTTGTACGAATCCAGGAATAGGTACAAGTGAGGAATCTAACTCGTTATGAAGCTTAAGTGAATATACTAGGCATTATATGAGATGCAGATAGGATAGATCTAACATTGAGTAGGCAGAAACCACTTTCGGTAAACAGGATGAATCTTTTAGGATCAAAAAGATGGTTAAAAGAGAGTTTTATTTACCACACGATGAACTGCTAGATGGGAAGAGTAGGAGACCGAGCAGTTCAATCCACCGTGCCCTAACTTGGCGACGGAGGACACCTACGGCGGCGGTGGAGAGGACGATGACCGCGGCCGGCGTGAGGACGGCGTCGGTGAAGTCGCGGCAGCTAAGCACTTCGTCACCGGCGTCGTCGAGAGCTAGCGGCGGCGCTAGGGTTTTGACGAGGTGGAGAGGTGGAAGAAGGTTTTCTTGACCGCGGGGGACATGAATTTATAAGGAAGTATGCGGCACAGCGTAATTACGCAGGTGCCCCTGGCGGTTCACATCTGAGGGACACGTGGCAAGCATGCAACATACTCGGAGTTGTCCCACATTCCCACGCCCACCCGAACTGTCGTACGGTTGTTCCGACTTCTCCGTATTTCAGGCAATAAGGATAGAGCATTTAAAGCAGACTTAATGTTTGTCTCTATATCTTCTGCTGACAAGGACACAGAGAAGACATTTGACAGTTTCAATAGAATGCATATGATTTGGACAGATAGAGTTTGAGATAGAAAGCATAGAGAGATTAGGGTCCGATCACATTCACTTAGTTCAAAAGATTCAACAAGGAAGACGTAGCCATAAGTGAATGTTGTAGAGGACAGAACACTAATATGTATATATCAAAAGACAATCAAATCAACATAGTGAAGATAATCATGAAGACAAGTTGAAATTGAAGACAAACCAAATGTGAAGACATAGCAAATGTAATGCCATGAGTAAAACACTTCAAACAGAAGAATTTGGTGGTGGCGTTACCCACCGTATAGGAAGTATTAGACCCAGACACGACGCACAATTATCGTGGCGCTCCAAAGTCAAATTCCACATTAATGTATTCACACTCAGAATGTAAGTCTTCATTGATTGAAGATATACTTTACTTCGTGTGTTGCACATCTATGTCATCAACATGCTTAAGTGTTAGGATGTGTGCCTGATCACAGGACATTTGAGGATTCCAAGATATTTAGCTCACACCATAACTTGCAAAACCTCTTCTCATCCAAGGGCTTGGTGAAGATACCTGCCAATTGCTCTTCAGTGTTGACGTGTATGATATCAATATCTTCCTTCATAACATGATCTCTAAGAAAGTGATGACGAATTTCAATGTGCTTTATCTTCGAGTGCTGAACTGGGTTGTTGGCAATCTTGATGGCACTTTCGTTGTCGCAGTAGAGTGGCACTTGCTTCATATGAATGCCATAGTCTTTGAGTGTTTGCTTCATCCATAGAAGCTGAGCGCAGCAAGATCCAGCAGCAATGTATTCAGATTCAGCAGTGGAGAGTGATACACAGTTCTGCTTCTTTGAAGACCAACATACAAGTGATCGTCCCAGAAAATGACATGTGCCTAATGTAGACTTGCGATCCACCTTGTCACCAGCATAATCAGCATCCGAGAATCCAACTAGATCAAACTCTGAGCCCTTTGGATACCATAATCCTAGTGTTGGGGTGTGAGCCAAATATCTGAGAATTCGCTTCACAACTAAGTGATGCGATTCCTTTGGTGCCGCTTGGAACCGGGCACACATGCAAACACTAAGCATGATATCTGGCCTAGATGCACATAAATAAAGCAAGGAACCAATCATGGAGCGATGTACCTTTTGATCGAACTCTTTACCATTGTCGTCGGGACCCAGATGATGTTTGGCTAGCATTGGCGTCGTGAAGCCTTTGCAATCTTGCATCCCAAATTTCTTCAGGCAATCTTTGAGGTATTTCTCTTGAGATATAAAGATGTCGTTGCGTTGCTGACGTATTTGAAGACCAAGGAAGAACTTCAGCTCACCCATCATGGACATCTGATATTGCTCTTGCATCATATATCCAAACTCTTCACTGTATTTCTGATTGGTGCAGTCGAAGATAATGTCATCCACATATATTTGGCACACAAACAGTTCACCATCATATGTCTTCGTGAAGAGAGTGGGGTCGAGGGAACCAGGTTTGAAGCCTTTGCTCTTCAGGAAGTCTTTGAGTGTGTCATACCAAGCCCGAGGGGCTTGTTTGAGGCCATACAGTGCCTTGTTGAGCTTGTACACCATGTCAGGATGTTTTGGATCTTCAAAGCCAGGCGGTTGTGCAACATACACTTCTTCTTCAACCTTGCCATTGAGAAAAGCGCTCTTCACATCCATTTGATACAGAAGGATGTTATGATGATTTGCATAGGCCAGCAGTATACGTATGGCTTCAAGCCTAGCCACAGGAGCAAATGTTTCATCAAAGTCAATCCCTTCAACTTGAGTGTATCCTTGAGCAACAAGACGAGCTTTGTTTCTGACAACTTGACCATGCTCATCTTGCTTGTTGCGATATATCCATTTAGTGCCTATTATATTATGCTTACAAGGATCAGGACGCTTAACCAGTTCCCATACATTATTCAGCTCAAACTGTTGAAGCTCTTCTTGCATAGCTTGAATCCATTCAGGTTCCATGAAGGCTTCATTAACTTTCTTGGGTTCAGATATTGAGACGAATGCGAAGTGCCCACAGAAATTTGCTAGCTGTGTTGCCCTTGAACGAGTGAGTGGACCTGGTGCATTGATGCTATCAATTATTCTCTCAATCTGTACTTCATTTGCAACACGAGGATGTACAGGACGAAGATTTTGCTCTTGCTGATCATTGTCATCGTTAGAAGGATTGTCTTCAGGCTGAGCATTGTCTTCAGGTTGATCAGGTGCGGAGATGATAAGTTCCTCTTCAGGCTGAGCTTCAGATGGTATGATTTCTCCAGTTCCCATAAGTTTGATTGATTCACTGGATGGAACTTCATCTAGCACATTTGGCAGGTGCTCTCTTTGCGAGCCGTTAGTCTCATCGAACCGCACAACCACAGTTTCAACCACTTTATAGTGAAAGAGGTTGAAGACCATGATAACAATGATCTCCTATTTTAACATAAATAATAGGCATGCCTACCACAGGTCTAGGTTTATCTTTAGCACAAGGTTTAGCAATTCTAGCAGTTTCATCATAGAAATAAAGAACATGCCCATCAATATTATCGGACAAGAGATCTTTAACAATAGCAATATTAGGTTCAACTTTAACTTGCTCAGGAGGTGTATATGTTTTAATATTGCTTTTACGAACCACGGTTGAAGCTTTAGCATGATCCTTTATCCTAACAGGGAAAGGTGGTTTCTCAACATAAGCAGTAGGAACAATAGGAATATTATAAGTGACAATATTTTCTTCAACTTTAATAGGTCCAGCTACTTTTATTTCTATGGGAGGATGATATTTAAACAACTTCTCCTTGGTGAGATCAACATAAGTAGCAAAAGATTCATAGAAAGAAGCTACTATCTCAGAGTCAAGTCCATATTTAGTGCTAAATTTACGGAAAATATCGGTATCCATAAAAGATTTAACACAATCAAAACTAGGTGTCATACCTAACTCCTAACCTTTGTCGAGGTCCCAATCTTCAGAGTTGCGTTTAATTCTTTCCAATAAATCCCA
This sequence comes from Triticum urartu, assembly GCF_003073215.2. NCBI lineage: Eukaryota > Viridiplantae > Streptophyta > Magnoliopsida > Poales > Poaceae > Triticum > Triticum urartu. The sequence goes on along the minus strand of NW_024114801.1, from coordinate 2,435 downwards.
TTTGAATTCAATAGTCTTCATCATAAAAGAGCCAGCACAAGAAGTATCAAGCATGGTGCAATTGTTATCAGAAAGCCGAGCATAGAAAATTTGAATAATCATTTATCTTGAGAGCTCATGATTGGGGCATGAATATAACATTGATTTAAGCCTCCCCCAAGCTTGAGCGATGCTTTCTCCTTCGCGAGGCTAAAAATTATATATATATAATTGCGATCACGATGAACAAGATGCATAGGATAAAACTTCTGATGAAATTCCAATTTCAATCGTTTGTAATTCCAAGACCCCATATCATCACATAGCCTATACCATGTCAATGCATCTCCCTTCAAAGATAAAGGGAAGACCTTCTACTTAACAACATCTCCAGGTACACCTGCAAGCTTAAATAATCCACAAACTTCATCCACATATATTAGATGCTCATCAGGATGTTTTGTTCCATATCCTAAAAAGGGATTAGCTAGCAGTTTTTCTATCATACCCGAAGAAATTTCAAAGCAAACATTTTTCATTTTCAGTAGGTTCGGTAGGTTGAGGAGCAACTCTTTGCTCTACTGGTCGGGGTGAAGATACCCCAAACAACCCCCTCAGAGGATTACTTTCCATAGTAACAAGTGACAGTAAATTTTAGCACACTATATAAATTTTTCCTTACCAAATTCCACCTACCAAAGGCGCTTCACTCCCCGGCAACGGCGCCAGAAAAGAGTCTTGATGACCCACAAGTATAGGGGATCTATCGTAGTCCTTTCGATAAGTAAGAGTGTCAAACCCAACGAGGAGCAGAAGGAAATGATAAGCGGTTTCCAGCAAGGTATTCTCTGCAAGTACTGAAACAAGTGGTAACAGATAGTTTTGTGATAGGATAATTTGTAACGAGCAACAAGTAACAAAAGTAAATAAAGTGCAGCAAGGTGGCCCAATCCTTTTTGTAGCAAAGGACAAGCCTGGACAAACTCTTACATAGAGAAAAGCGCTCTCGAGGACACATGGGAATATCATCAAGCTAGTTTTCATCACGCTCATATGATTCGCGTTCGGTACTTTGATAATTTGGTATGTGGGTGGACCGGTGCTTGGGTACTTGATGCGGAGCATCCTTCCATCATCCCCATGGACTCTACACCGACACATAAAGCCCCACGTGGACCTATGACAAGAGCGAGAACACGTGCTTTGGAAACCAAGGTGAACTCCTTCCTACTTAGCTTGCATATGGATATGCATGGAACATTGTTGCTACCTCACCAAGATACACTATGTCTCATTAGGTACGAACAGGAACACCACCAAGAGGTTCAGGAGCACCCCCAAGGAGAAGAGGAACCACCCCAAGGCCACGCGGACCAAGACGGAGTGCAACACCAGCAAAACTTGAAGTCCCGGGTGACCCCATGCGCACGGGCCCCAGAGACCCCGTGCCCACGGGCTGTCTAGGAAGTTGGCGCTGGAGCACCCCATGCGCATGTGCCTGTACCGTGCCCACGGGACCCCCGTGCGCACGGGCCAAACTTACCCCGTGCGCACGGGCCTCCCAGGATGGACGGCTGAGATCCCCAAACCGAGCCCCTCTTCATCTCTTTCGACCCCAAGACTGTATAAACCGTACCTAGGGCTATGTTTAGGGTTAGCAAAGTATGAGATGAGATATTTGTGAGCTTTGCTCCTTCTACCTTCCCATTTGTGGAATCAAGGCCCCTCTTGGGAAGAATGCTAGTGGATTTCAAGACCTCCTCTAGGATAAGACTATCTTCAAGACATCATCTCCTAGGAGTGGGAAGAACTTTGCCATTGTACCTTTCCTTTGATTGTGCTTGTGACTTGTGGATCTTACTTTGCTATTCTAGCGGATGTGTGATTGGGGAATTGTTTGAGTGATTTCCTCTTTGTGTTCTTATGAGTTTGCCCTTTTCCCCCTCCAAGTGTGAAAAGATCCCCCTCTAGGATTTCATCCTATATCATTTTGGTATCAAGAGCAAGGTTGATTCACACCTTGGAGTCCCATCCCCCCATTTGCTAGCTTGATTTTGTTGTTTTTCGTCCTAATTCGAAAATCCCCACAAAAATAGCCCCAAAAAATTTTTCTTGCAATTTGTTGGATATTGTGAGATTTGGTTGTTTTGATCCACAAATTTGGAGTTTGGCAAGTGGATCTACCCATCTTCCTGCTTCCCCACCTTCCAAACCCAAGAAAATTGCCTCACCTTGCCTAATCCCCTCAGATCCAGAGTTGTTCTTCCGCTTGCCGCACACCCCGTGCACACGGGCCCTCGAGACCCCGTGCACACGGGACCCCGTGCACACGGGCCTCACTTACCCCGTGCGCACGGACCCTCCAGAAACTTTCGGCCATTTTTGTTTTGCTCCATTTTGCATCCATACCAACACTCGTGTTCTTCCGCATTATTTCTCGTGGTTGTTTGAGTTTC